>NW_028251675.1:0-30184 GCF_964263255.1 Lissotriton vulgaris | reverse complement strand
CAATAAAGAACACCCGTGCATGTTTTTCATAGATGTAAATTTATCTTTCTTCTTAACACCCAGAGGGATGCTATGTTCCACACTGAAAGGGATGGGAATGCCATCAGATCTCCTGTCTTTGCTAGTTCGTTTACACAGCGGAAACTATGATCAAATGAGATGGGGCAAGCCAAAGCCATATTGAGGGGGGGTGTGTCTTGGCCCCAACCCCGTTCACACTCTACATAAATGGCTTAATTAACATCTTATACAAATGTAATGGGCATTGCCCAAGGCTAGCGAATCCTGGTCCTCTTATTCGCCAATGACACTCTGGTAATCACAAAAATACCCAAGGGATTGCAGAGCATTCTAGATAATTTTTCAGAGGCATGTCCTGGTTTGGCTTGGAGATTAATGTCACCAAAAATAATTTTTCTGTGTTTTGGCCGCATAAGACATTTAGGAGGAAAGTACAACTGTGATCTGCCACTCTGGTACATGTAGAGGAATTTGTCAAAGAACTTACCCTGGCCCCTCCCAATCCTAAAAAGTCAAATATCATTGCAACACGTTGAGTCTGCAACAAGAAAACAAAATTATTCACATTTCTGACCTAGATCTCATGCTTTTGGAAGGTATTGTGCCAGGGGATGGGGCACAGCCCTGTATGGGGATGAATTATGGGGCCATGATAAAACTAGGGCTCATGAGTTCATACAGAACAAATTCATGCAATCGATATTGGCACTGCCCACACGTGCCCTACTTAACTCCATGTGACTTGATCTAGAGCTAAAAAATATTCTGAACATCGTACGTCTGAAGCCTTGGTTATATTGGTAAAAGCTTTGGCTGGGTGAAGTTGCAGATCCTGCTGAAACAGGTCATGGATGAAGTCAAAAAGCTTGACAAACAATTGGTTTAAACACCTCAGAACCTGGTTGCATGATCTTGGCTTGCAAGACGCACTGCTTTTAAAAATTGTTATTTGTATTTTTGTGCTTTTAAAATTGAAAAACTTCGCACACCCAAGCCTTTCCCACCTTAAGCGGCACCTCCGCTGCCCAGAAACCGGCGTGCTGAACGCTAGCCAGCGCCTCGGCCGATCGACAGGCCACGCCCACATCGGAGGCCACGCCCACCGCCCACAGCCTAAAAGAGACGCTGCTCACAGCCTCTCCACCTTGAGAAAACGCTGCTCCTGAGGCGGAAAGCCGGGAGAGCGCACCGCTTTTAAAAACTGTTATTTGTATTTTTGTGCTTTTAAAATTGAAAAACTTCACACACCCAAGCCTTTCCCACCTTAAGCGGCACCTCCGCTGCCCAGAAACCGGCGTGCTGAACGCTAGCCAGCGCCTCGGCCGATCGACAGGCCACGCCCACATCGGAGGCCACGCCCACCGCCCATCTACCTATCAACCTATAAGTATGTGCCTCCCCTGGAAGCGCAGCGGACGAGCGCAGCGGGCGTGCCGATTGCACGCCGAAGGCGCGCCTAAGGCAAGCCCGTCTGCGCCCGTCCGCGACCGACCGGGACCAGGGGCCATATCCCCTACAGGCTCCAGTACACCTGAGGCAGTCATCATTCGCTACAATCGTAGCGATCTACTAGCCCTGCGTAAACCTATCGAAACAACAAACTGCATCCAAACCGGTCCTGGTCTATCCTACGGACCCATCTCATGCCGTTCATGTCAATGGACCAGCTTGGGTCAACTTTCAACGGATCCTCACACGATCCCTACCAACCCCCAGCATGAACTAAAATGTCTATATTTTAATGCCAGATCACTACCCAAGCATGCACTAGACATATGGGACACCTTAACCTCCAAAACGCCAGACCTGGTTTTTGTCACCGAAACGTGGCTATCCGATGCCAGTGCCCCAGACCTAGCCAACGCTCTCCCCCCCAATTATAAAATAATAACACAAAACAGACAAAGCAAGAAAAAAGGAGGCGGAGTCGCCGTAATTTTTAGGGACCACCTAACTTGCCTAACGGATACAATCAATGCGGAGCCTGAACATGAGCTACTACCATTTAGAATTCTCGCTGAGAATTATGTTATGCTAGCGGGCGCAGTCGTCTATAATCCACCTGGACAACAAACCAACCTTAGCGCTAAACTCCTGAATCAAGTACTCCCTTTGTGCCTAAAGCACAAAAACTACATGATCATTGGAGACTTTAATGTCCATTACGAAAACCCCAATGCCCCTGGAGTCGCTCAGCTCAAATACGATATGGAAATCCTCCAACTGAAACAATTGGCTGATGGCCCTACGCATATAGCAGGGCACACCCTGGATCTCCTTTTTACGAACATCGAGTCGACCACCCTTAAGGAAACTCTCCCTCTGTCATGGTCCGACCATTTCATGCTCTCATTCTCACTTGAACTTCCCGGCAAACCCGTGAAGACCAGATCCACCCCCCTCACCTCCAATAGAGCCTGGAAACTAATCAAAGACTCCAACTTCCAAAACCATTTTCACGAGACAGATGTCTCCCTACCAGATAATGAACCTATTGGTAACAATGTCATCCGGCTAGAAAATAGAATCCGCCAAACATTGGACAAAATAGCACCCTTGCGAGAAGTTAGGAAAAAAACAACCATCAACGAAAAATGGTACACCCCCTCCCTCAAGAGCCTTAAAAGGGAATGCCAAAAAACAGAACACCAATGGAGACAAGCGAAAGACCCTACAACCAGAGCCAATTACACTGCCAAAAGGAAACAATACATCCTTGCCATCCGAGAGGCAAAAAAGGCATTTTTCGTGCAACGAATCAACGAAAACCACAACTCTGCTAAAGAGTTATTTAAAATTGTGAAAGAGCTCAGCAATCCATCCTGCACTTCGCAAAACCTCACCCCTTCAACAGAAGCATGCGAACGGATTAGCTCCTTCTTCTCCGAAAAAATCAATAAAATTTATTCAACCTTCACCCCCTCCCATCCCATCTCCCCCTATGATAACTTTGACGTACGCCCATCTACATCCGACAACGACAACGATCGCCTAGACTTGGGCAACTCCCCTCGCCTATCCAACTTCCAACCACTCTCCGAAGAAGAAGTGTTAACAGTCCTTAGAGCAATAAAATCCGGCTCCCCTGCAGACCCCTGCCCGCACTTTGTATTCTCTGAAATTGCACCGACTCTATGCCCACTCATTACCAAACTCTTCAATCAGTCCCTCACCTCCGCGTCCTTTCCAGATTGCTGGAAACACGCATCCGTAACCCCCCTCCTGAAGAAAGCTGGGTCCGATATTCTCAACCCGGAGAACTATAGGCCAATTTCACAACTCCCTTACCTCTCCAAAGCATTGGAGAAAATGGTTAACTCACAGTTATCCAAATATCTGGAGGACAACTCGCTTCTGGACCCCACCCAAACCGGATTCAGATCCAACAACAGCACCGAGGCTACGCTGCTGGCAGTGTCGGACAGTGTCAGATGCATCACCGACCAAGGGGGCTCGGTGGCTCTGATACTGTTGGACCTGTCGGCAGCGTTCGACACAGTGTCGCACAAATGCCTACTGAACATTCTTCGGAGCAAAGGAATACAAGACACAGCGTTGCAATGGATTGAATCCTTCCTGAGCAACCGCACCCAAGCAGTGCATATGGGCCAATTCCATTCAGAACCCCGTCCCATTGGCTGTGGAGTCCCACAAGGGGCTTCCCTAAGCCCCACTCTCTTTAATGCCTACGTATCATCTCTGGCCGACATCGGAAGAAAGTGGGGCATCGGCATCTGCTCATATGCCGACGACACGCAGCTGATGGTGACCATGGATGAAAGATCGGAAAAATTAGAAACAACTAAAAATAAACTCCACAGCTGCCTCTCCGAAATGGCGGATTGGATGCGTAACCACTGCCTTAAGCTTAATGCCGGAAAATCCGAAATTCTATTGTTCGGAGGAGCCAAACTATCGTGGAACGATTCATGGTGGCCACCGTCACTGGGAACAGCCCCCACCCCGAAACAATATGCCAGGAACCTAGGCATTATGATGAATGACGCACTATCCATGAAAGACCATGTGCGCACACTTTGGGGTAAGGGATTTGCAATCCTGAAACTCCTCGCCAAGATCTTCACATGGATCCCACTTGACTGTCGTCGTACGATTACCCAGGCCCTCCTAGTCAGCCGCCTGGATTATGGCAATGCTCTATTCGAAGGAATGAACGAGCAGCTGTTCTCACGCCTACAGGTTCTGCAAAACCAGGCTGCCAAACTGGTATGCAACAAAGGCAAACAAGACTCGGCATCGGCATGTCTAAAACAACTCCATTGGCTGCCGATGCGCCAGCGTGCCACATTCAAACTACTTTGTCATGCGCACAAAGCCCTCCACAAAACAGGCCCTACAATCCTGCAAGGGAAAATTGAATTTTATATTCCAAACAGGAACTTAAGATCCACTAACTCAGCCCTAGCAAAACCCAAGCGTATCTATAAAACAAGGACAGGAGGACGAGCCTTCTCTCACTTGGCGGCCAAACGATGGAATGAATTACCGATGGATCTGAGACACACTGTAAACCTTCTTTCATTCCGGCAAAAACTCAAAACACACCTCTTCCCCAAAAACGAACCCCTCCCGCTTAAACCTCAGCAGCCCCTTCTCATTTAGCGCCTTGATATTACTTGGGATGAATGCTGCGCTCTACAAATACCACAAATACCACAAATAAATAAATAAATAAAATGGGATGGACCCGGAAACCTTAGGAAGGGGATGATTCTGCATCTGGAGGATAGATATTGGGCTTTTGTCCAAAGGAAATGGCCACTTTCAGTGACACATGGCATCTTCACAGAGCGGTTCATGGATGTGAAATGTTTTCCAGATTTTGAACAATTCCTAGATCAGGCTGAGTCACCTTTGGCTAGATCGCTTTTCCTGAAATTCAGGTATGAAATCCTGCCAGTGAATGAGCTCAGGAATAAGTAGTATACCATCTTTGTGCCCTGCATACTTGTCCTGCACTGAAACTGTGGAACACTTTTTGTTCTTCTGCACCCACTTTTCATAACCCAGGACCAAGTGGATCTTCCTGGTGTGTCGGCGATTTTCCCTGGCACGATATACAGAGGCAAGAGCATAATACAATCAGAAAACACTGAGTGGGTGTTTTTTTCAATATCTAGGTACCTACTGCAGGCTGGGTGTATAAGGTGCTAATTTATTAACAATGTCTAAAATTACTTGAGAGCTATATAACTAGGCGCCTTATGAGCATTCATTCATTATTGTGTTACTACAATCCTCAAAATGAGTAGTCCTGCTATGTCCTTGCCCTGTATGCTGAACACTCAATGCAGTTGTGTAGAGTTATTTACTGATAGTACTGAATTTTTAATCATATATTTATTTTTGATCCTATAGATGATGTGATTTCACTGTATCTTATTGTATGGTCAAAATGATCAAATACACATATTTACTACTTCTGCTAATACTACTACTACTATTACTTGTATATCTCAATACCCAAACACTTGTACGTTTGTGTATGTTCACTACATTGTGCAAGAGGATTCACTCAGGACCTCCTGCAAACATAGTTTAAACATAGTGCTGTGATACTAAGCATGGGCGGAAAATCTGTTCCGCTCGCGGATTTTGCGGATTTTCGGTAAATTCGCAATCCGCGAACTCTCGCGAATTTACCGAAAATCCGCAAATTCGCACGCAGCGGATTTTTTTGCTTGTGATACAATATTGCGCCGCGCGGCGTTCACTTACCGTCATTCAGCGTTTGCCGAGTTGTTTTTCTCAATATTTTGCGAGTGCTGCGCCATTTTGGATCTTGCTGCGGGATCCCGGGGGAGTTTGGCAACGCATCGCGAGAGTTCACAATTGCAAACATGTAGATGCAGCGGGCAGCAACAATCTCGCACTCGCGAAATTACAAAATTTGCAATTCTGCACAAGAAATCCACCAGCAAGCAGCACAAACCTTCTGAAAATGATGATTTTTATCAGAATAACTACTCAGGTTCACATTTGCCTGCACTTTTTTTTGCAAGGAGTCCATTTTGGGGGGGGGGGTGGGAGGAAGGGAGTGCCCCACAGAAAAACATGTTTTGCAAAACTGAAAGCACTCAGCAGGTGCAAAAGTTCAAACTCATCATTAGTAACCATTCCCTGTAGTGCTTTCTGAGGGGCCCCTCCAGAGTTCAGTTGCCTACTTGAAACTATTCTATGACCCTGCTCTGACCCTCACAGCAGGCTCATAGAATAGCTACAAGTAGGCCACAAAGGTCCTGGGGAAAAAAATTGCACTGCAACAGAAAGCAAATTACAGATAAGGAAGCAGGTGCCAGACAGGAAGTTTAAATTCAGGGACACATTAATCAACCCCAAATTAATTCATGTCAGTTGAAGCAGGGCAGGTGTGCTTGCTTTTCCCCCCCATAATCTACAGTGATGAACCAGAAATTAATTCATGTCAGTTGAAGCAGGGCAGGTGTGCTTGCTTCCCCCCCCCATAATCTACAGTGATGAACAAGAGGGTGGCAGTGATGTACCGGAGGGTGGCATGGGTGAACCAGAGGGTGGCAGTGGTGAAACAGAGGGTGCTGTGAACCTGTGATGATGAACCAGACGTAGAAACAACATAGTCGCGACCGTTGTGAGCCGACAAGTAAGTTCGCAATTGCGAACTGGTACAAAACCTTCGCGAACTGGCAGAAACCCTTGCGAACACAAAAGAAAATCCGCAAATTTGTGAGAGTTTGCAGATTTTGCGGACTGCGAATTCGCAAATACGCAAATTCGCGAACGCCAGATTCGCAAAATTCACCCATGCTTATGTGATACTACCAATACTACTAACAATTTGAAGTTTCACATAAGAGTATACATTTTATGAGAGAAAAATCACACCGGAACCAGGTGTTGTAGAGTTTACATGTAGTCCCCATTTTAGCTTTCCTTTTTAACTTAGCATCTTTTTCTCCCATGTTTTCCCCTAATACAAGGACGTGTCATGCATGCATTTATTGCCGGCAGATATTGTTGCCCTGTAGTCTGCTCACTTAATTCCAGGTTCAAACATATTAGAACGCAATATCCTTGTTTTTTTTTTTTTGAGCTCATAGGAGATGAGACTTTCTCTCCAGACTAACTAAGATGTTATTCTGCATCTCTGGCAGATTACAAAAAGGTGGGTGTTTTTATTATTTAATCACGTCCATGCTGAATGCGGTAAGTGGCACTTCACGCTGAAGTTATCATGGAAGCTGCTGTGAGCTGTGACTGAGACCTTTAATACATAAGCAGAGAGGTGGAGGGGAGGCCACCGTACACCCCTCCAAATCATCAATGTAATGACAAGAATGAGTATGTCAACATAAAGGAAACGAGAGATAGAAGGCAAACTGTTTTTAATCCTACAGAAATAATTCAAAGTCCAGATTTTGGACATCACAGGACTTCTGCAATGGTTATGAGGAAAGTCTTTCTTTATGGAAGAGGAAACCTCACACAGATAATAGTGTCATGCTTCATCATCCGCATCCACTCCCCACCCTGCTAGGTCAGCGCCACGAAAGTGGACTCAACCTCCTTGAAGACTTTAAGGAAGGAGAGAGTCATTAGATAAAAAATTACTGGACAAGGCAAGATCCAGAAAAACAAAAAATAAGCTCCTCTGTATTTCATGTTTATTGGGTGTGACTTCAGGTGTACCTAAAAGCAAAGACAAGCGGGTACACAAAGGACAATGACTCGGACCCGTCCCTTATCTGCCAACATGTCCCTGCCCCCAATTATAGCTTAACAAGTCTGGAGCATTCTTCAGAGGTTATGGATCCCTTAACGAATCTCAGTGGCTCTAAGAGCCCCATATACACTTGTTGCTATGTGTGTAAACTACCAATATCCCAGGTGAATTATACCTGATACTGGGTCTATGTAAGTACTTTAACCTATTCGGAAAGGTGTAACAAAAGATTCATGACATTAAAGAAATGGCTTTCCTACATTAGCATACTCTTGGTACTTGTATTTGTAATGCGGGCATGCAAGTTTACTCTCACTGCAAACTACTGCAAACTAACACACATGATGAGTTGAAGGGCTTACACCCCTCATAGGTGCATAAGCAACATTGACATTTGGTATCAACAATATTTTTAAGAACAAATTAAAGTATTCAAATAACTAGACTCTTCCTTACTCCAGACTTTAGGGGATACCTGCTTTCTGGTCATAGAGCAGGTGATATCTATTATAGTCTCACACTAATCATAGGGTGATAAAAGTTTAGTGGTATAAAGTAGGGTTATCATATATGCAGGTGGCGGGGACGACCGGCTCCCCTTTCAAATCTTCTGGGTCCTCAAACTCCCCATTATTAAGACTATGCTGGGGGAACACCAGCCCAGAGCACAAATGTATATGAAGGAATGTGTTACATCCATAACAAACTCATCGTGTAATATCTTGTGGGACCACAATTCATTTTCTGAGACGTACTCTCAACATTCATTTGTTTTAATGAATCCATGCTGGTGTATTATGCATGCAATCATTAGGCAGCTTGACTGCTGCCAGGGGCTTGTATATAATAAAGTCCACTATGTGGTCATCATGATCAAGTATTGCATCCATGCAAACATTTCCTCAAAACTCAATGCGCACCTGTAGAAGCCACGGATAACATATGGTCATCAACACCAGGTTTGGTGATCATCACTCAATCCAAAGCAACAAGCACAATTATCTATATTCATGCTAAGCAATATGTGGAAATGCCACTGCTCCGCAGAGTATAGCACTCTGCCCCTGAGTGCTTATATGCCTCTTACAAACACACATACAAACAATGGCATGTGATCCGCACTTGGAAACACTTACAATCGTGACACCCTAGACGTGGCGATCCACCCATTACCATCTGGCTCGCGTAAACGGAAACAGGAGAAGAGCAATAAGCCTGCACCTCAGGCGGTGCTACGGGGCCTCATAGGGGGATGATTCCTGAAACTTAAACTTGGTGATACTGAACTGAGGCTGCAAAAAACTAGAAATTGCATGGAATAACAGACCTAATAAAGTATGCCAGGGACTCAATAAGGGCTTTGAAAGGCACAAATGGCACCCATGAATAGTGTTTTTATATTTTGGTTTGTACATTTTCTGACAACCAACACATATAATCTGATTTTACCCTATTATGATTGATTCCAGAACTAATGTATAATCATATGTTAATAAGTTCATGCACTTTATGGTTAGCTGTGGTGTTTAATATATTTGGGTATATCCCCAACAATAAAATGACTTATTCCTTAAATTACATAATTCAGGAACCAATATTGCATATTGGATATGTTCTCTAGGACTTAAAACTAATATGACTATCATAATGCTCACCCTAACTTAGTAGTCCCTAAGGCATGAATACCAAATCGTTTTCACTCCCATTTGTGTACTAAGAATGAGGGCATACAAAGTGTTCTCTAAAAGGACACCTATAATATCTGTTGATAGTAAGCAGACACAATGGGGGTCATTAGGATGACGAGCGGACTTAGTCCGCCCGCCATCCTATCGGAAATCGGGATCGCCCGCCATAAGGGCGGGGGTCCCGTGGGAGGTATTAGGATGTGCCCGCTACAGTGGCGGGCACATCCTGCATTTTTATCATTGTGGCGGGCGGTGCTCTCAGCACTGCCCGCCACAATGATAAAAATGCACATTTGCATTTACATTATCAAAGCAGCAGGCACCGCGCAGTGCCTGACGCTGTGTTAATGTAAATGCAGGGGGGTACCACAGGTACCCCCCGTGTGCACCCCCCACCTGTCCTTCACTCCCGGGGCCCGCAGGGGTCCCCTGAAGTGAAGACCGCATGCCTTTCCGTGGCGGCATCTGTTATGGGCAATGCTAATATGGCTGGCGGTGTCTAATAGACACCGCCACCATATTAAACCTTTTCCGCCCCGGCGGCAAGGCGACCAGGGTGGAAAAGCGGCGGACGGTCTTTTCGTCATGCGCGGTCACCCCACCATGCTAATATGGCGGGGGTGATTAAGGGTAGGATGGCAGGGGCGATCCGCCCGCCATCCTAATGGGCCCCTATGTGACGTCAAACATTTTTAGACATCTGTTTCAAAAGCATAATTTTCTGTGCACTTATTCTCACTCTATAAACTTTCCTTATGTGTCTAAGATGTAATTTCAACTTTCAACATGATGGCCAAATAGACCCTCTTGGCTACACCTTGCTGTACATGCGTGCAATTATAACCTTAGGTCTAGTCCCCACCTCTGAATGATGAGGCACAGACCGCACAACAACTTTATTACATTGCCATCATGGCTACCTGTATAGCAGATTGATCAATTGTGCTGGACCGTGATTGACAGACTACCTAAGGTATGTCTTCACCTGGCTTGTTTGATATCTGTAAACCTATGCATATTTTAATTTGTTTGTTTATATTTCTGTCTAAATTGATTGGCCTTTTGCTAGTTACTTTACAATCTGAATCAAATCATGCTAGCAGTATCCTAATACTTATTTAGTGCCTGTGCTTTCCTGTAAACTTTATCAAGCTCGAGTACCATATAATGAACGTTACATTTAATTTGCTATGTATGTACTACAGATAATAATACATTATATTTTGAATATACCATCATGTATGCCCATCACAAATGTTAACTGAACAACATCAAATCAAATTGGATTCATAAACAGTGCAGCTGCCCATCAGGAGTCCCAGAACAAGAAAGTATGCAGTCCGACTGACAAGAAAGAAAGGAACTAAAAGTTGAATAGCCATGTCTTCAGGAGTCTTCTGAAAAGAACCTCGTTGGCACTGCATCACAGCATAAGCGTCAGGCCACTCCAGGCCTTGGAGAATAGCTAGGTAAAGAGGAACGACCACTTCCTGTTGTCAACCTAATCCTGGGTGTTTTCAAGAAGTGGCCTTCTGATCATCTCAGAGACCTGAGGGATGAGTGGACATATTGCTCAGATATTTGGGACCATCTTATAAAAGGATCTGTGAGCTAGGACCAATGATTTAAAAAGAATGTATATTCTTTTAGGGAGCCAATTCATTTTTTTGGAGATTTGGAACTATAGATTGTCTGCCTGAATCTTGAGGATCATCCATGCAGCAGCAGTCCTGACTATCTTAAGGCAATTGATTAGGTAATTTTGGAGATCCAAATTGAGCATTTGCGTAATCGGTTCACTGACAGAATATCGATGTCAAAAATATCAATATTCTAAATATAGAAACAAGTATAGACTACAAAAATATCGACTCCTATACTTAAAAAGGTAGGTACAAAAAAATCAAATAAAAAATATAGATGTAAAAAATATAGATGTAAAAAATCGATTCAAATATATATATAAAATAATATATATTAAATATTAATATTAATATTTAAAAAAATTAAAGTTAATATATATGGTAACAAAATATAACAAATATACATAATTAAAAAAAGATAAATACACAAACATGATCATTTATACATATATATTTACTTTACAATAATTAATAAACTTAACATTAATTTATTTTAAAACTTTAAAAGTATATAAACATAAATATATATATCAATAATTTAAAATATAAAAATAAGCATTCTATAATAAATTAAAACATTAAACTATTAAAGCATATTTAAACGTACATTTCCCAATACAATCATTGCAACTGTAGGGAAAGTGTTGGATAGCAAAATACTTACATTTATTATACTTCAGTGAGTGCAACAGTAGGGAAAGTGTTAGATCGTGCATGGGGTAAAAATTACTATTCCCACTCCAGTGAGAGCAGCTGTAGGGAAAGTGTTGGACAGCGGAGGGGAAAAAATTACTATTCCCACTCGAGTGAGTGTAGCAGTAGAGAAAGTGCTGGATAGCGAAGGGGTAAAAATTACTATTCCCACTACAAAGAATGCAACAGTAGGGAATGTGTTGAATAGCTGAGGGGTAAAAGTAACTATTCCCACTCCAGTGAGATCAACAGTAGGGAAAGTGGTGGATAGCGGAGGGTAACAAATTACTATTCCCACTCCAAAGAGTGCAACAATAGAGAAAGTGTTGGATAGCAGAGGGTTCAAAATTAATAATCCCACTCTGGTGAGAGCAACAGTAGGGAAAGTGTTGGATAGCAGAATGCACCTATTTGCCCTACTAGGCAGGGGGTTTAGCCCCACAGGCCCTATTTTTCAGTGCAATCCAGGTGGGGTTTGCACCCCAATGCACCTATTTGCCCTACCAGGCAGGGTGTTTTAAGCACACAAAAACATATTTGTCACCATGGTGATGGGAGGTTAGCCACCATAACAGTTTCTTTCCTGTAAACGGTGCTGGAGTTTTGCACCAGGAACCCCACCACCTATGGGGTCGGCATTAATGTGAGTGTTAGGCATCCACCTCCCTATGGGGTGACAATTACAGTGAGTGATAAGCATCCACCTTCCAATGGGGTTGATCACAGAGGGAATGATAGGCATCTACCTCACTATGGTGTTGTTCACAGTGGGAGTGTTAGGCATCCAAGTCCCTATGGGGAGGCCATTACTGTGAGTGATAGGCATACACCTCCCTATGGGATGTATCACAGTGGGAGTGATAGGCATCTACCTCACTATGGTGTGGTACACGGTGGGTGTTAGGCATCCACCTCCCTATGGGGTGGCCATTACTGGGAGAGTTAGGCATTCACCTCCCTACGGGATGGTTAACGGTGCGAGTATTAGACATCTACCTCCCTGTTGGGGTGGCCATTACTGTGAGAGATAGGCATCCACCTCCTTATGGGGTAGACATTATGGGGTAGACATTATTGTGAGTGGTAGGTATCCACCCTCCTATGGGGTAGACATTACTGTGAGTGTTAGGCATCCACCTCCCTATGGGGTGGCCATTACTGTGAATGATAAGCATCCACCTCCCTGTGGGGTGTATCAGGGTTGGAGTGATAGGCATCCACATCACTATGGTGTGGTTCAAGGTGGGAGCATTAGTAATCCACCTCCCTATGGGTTAACATTACTGTGAGTGATAGGCATCCACCTCCATATGGGGTAGACATTACTGTGAGTGATAGGCCTCCACCTCCCTATGGTGTGGATCACAGTGGGAGCGATAAACATCCACCACGCTATGGTGTGGTTCACGGTAGGAGTGTTAGGCATCCACCTCACTATGGTGAGGTTCACGGTGGGAGTGTTAGGCATCCACCTCCCTATGCAGTATACATTACTGTGAGTGTTAGGGATCCACCTCCCTATGGGGTGGCCATTAATGTGAGTGATAGGCAACCACCTCACTATGGGGTGGATCACGGTGGGAGTGTTAGGCATCCACCTCACTATGGTGTGGTTCACAGTGGGAGTGTTAGGCATCCACCTCCCTATGCGGTAGACATTACTGTGAGTGTTAGAGATCCACCTCCCTATGGAGTGGCCATTACTGTGAGTGATAGGAAACCACCTCCCTATGGGGTGGATCACTGTGGGAGTGTTAGGCATCCACCACCCACATTGACTCTACATTGCTGAAAGTATTTCACCAACACAAGGGTGACTGTGGCTTCTCACTAGCTGTGTACGAAGTTACATTAAATTACATTCATGAAGTATTGTGTGACTTTCGCAGGTTCTAACATTTTTGTGTGGGGATGTGTCTGACTTACCGTCTTCAGAGTGCACGTGGATTGGGGTTGTAGTATCAGCCATGGACGTAGAGTATAGGGATAACATGCACTATAGGATACATGGCTGAAGCGTCTCGTTTGCAGGAATCGTGTTGTGGCGCAAATCAGACCTGAAATGCTCCGTCTCTGGATGCTGTGACGTATTGGAAGTGTTGACTCGTGCGGCGCTTAGGAAGTACGTATCGTACTTGACCTGCTGGAATCAGATTGGGAAATGCCTCCAGACGACTCCAATCAGAGTGTACGGAGGCTTCTCATTTGGAAATTGAAGCTGGAATCGGAGGGTAAGATTCGTTCAGGAAATTGAGCCTTTTTGGCATCATACTTGTTCAATGGGAACGGGTGATGAGTCGTACGGAAATCACTGCTCCGAATCGGATTGGTAAGTTGTGAATGCAATTCGTACCCCTTCCGAGTTAGATCGTAATCAGCCCCTAAGAGGGAGGCAAGAGCCTAGAACCATGACACTGACATTCTCTCTACAAACAAGTACACTTGCCAGTATTTAGAGCAACTGTGAAGGCAAAGGCTGGCGTCATGTTCAGTCTCATTCAAGATACCCGGGGCCTTAATTATTTTACGCTGCCGGTGCGTCACTTTTTTTGACGCACCAGGGGCAAAATAAATGTGCCTTGTTGCACCATATTTACAAAGTGACGCATCTAGGTAGATGCTTCACTTTGCAAACCCCTGCGCCACATTATACCTGCGTCAGGTATAATGTATGCAGGGGAGGCATTCTGATACAAGAAAGGGTCATCGAAGTGACGCAATGAAATCTATCAGATTTCACTGCGCCACTTCTAGGACACAAATGCGTCCATATCTTACACCTGCCTCACAGCAGCCGTAAGACTGACGCAGGCCCTTTCACATGGGGCTTGCCCCATGTGAAAGAACACATTGCTGGAGTTGCGTCACTTTTGTGACACACTCCAGCAATGCATCACTTTTGCGCCATACAGATACGTCAGAAATACTGACGTATCTGTAACTCCTTAGAACATGATGCATCATACAGTAAATATGACGCATCAAACATGTCACAAGGAGGGCGCACTGAGAAGTGTTGCATCTCTGCTTTCACGCAGCGATGCGTCACTTCTCATAAATGAGGCCCCCAAAGTGTAATTAGCATAAGTAACATCTTATTTTCAATAGTTTCTCAACATTTTGCACAATTGTAGTTAAACTATTAAAGTGATTTTGCACACCCTTAGTTTTTAGGTTCAGTGTATGTTTTTGTAAAGTATGGATCTAAGATAACTAGAGTTAATTTACCCAAGGTTAATCTGTTTGTTTTTTCAGGAAGCTGGATTGCATAGTAATGCATGTTCTTTACAGATGTGCTTCTGTCCTTCTGTTTAGCTTGTCTTTTTATTGTTTGCTGAAAATAAATCAATACTTCAATGGAGCTTGTGGTTACATATTGAACTCACCAGCACTCAATTTTAGGGACCACTATTTAATTTAATCAACAGACTTTGATGCAAACTAACGGAGAGAAACACACAAAAAGGGGGAAGGGGGAATAGAAAGGTGGAAAAACAGTGACAAAAGCAGAAAGCAATTCTGAAAAAGAACATGAAAGAGTGAGATAAAGAACCAGTGAGGGTCTTGTGGTGAATAAAAGAGGTAAGATACAGAATCAAGACTACCCAGCTTTGGTATGTGTCTGCCAATCTTTCATAGCGCAGACCATGGGATTCTGAGCGGAATTTTGGACTCCAGAAATATTCTTTTACCAATTAAGCACTGCCCCTACAGTCTTGATGCTGATGACTCAGCTTCCAATCTGAGCTTGGTGTGGATGCCTTGAATAAAGAAGTAAAGTTAGAAGCCAAAGGACGTGAAACAGTCAGCTATCATACAAAGAAGTAAAAAAAATCAGGAGAAGATGGAATTCATTTGGCGAACCACATCAAAGACTAACCTCCTAGGTAAATGTGGAAACACCACTAGATGAAGCAGCTACAACAGGGAAATTGTGGGAACAGATCAACCTGTTCATTGTTTACTTTTGCATGCCCAGTGTAAACACAAGAAAAGATAATATTTATTGAAACAATTGTGTTCTTGTATGTGTGAGAAAGCACCCTCTTACTGCATGGTAGCCTCCACTTTTTGCTGAACTGCTAATGTGCTTTGACTGAGTGTGCTCTGGGCTACTGCCAATCAGATGTCCAGGGCCTATGTTCTTTCCCTAACCCTGCATTAAAAACAAAACCCAATTGGCATCTCTGTCCACAGATCAGCCCCTGGTAAATGGTACCACAGGTACCCAGGGCACTGTGACCAGGGAAGACCTCTAAGGGCTGCAGCACTTATTGTGCCACTCTTAGAGGCTTTGCACCATTACACTCACGCACTGCCTCTGCAGGCTGCTTGTCTTGGTGCAGAACAAAGTGAAGAGTCGACATGGCACACATCCCTGTGTGCCATGCCTACAACCCGCTGCCTTGGCATAGATCAGTCACCCCTCTAGCTGGGTACCCTATACCAGTGGTGAGGGTACAAGTGGATGAGTCCTGTACCCCGACAGTGTCTAAGTCCATTCTTAGACATTGTAAGTGCAGGGCTGCCATTAGGAGTATATAGGGCTGGGAGTTTGTCATTACAAACTCCGCAGCACCATCATGGCTGCACTGAAAACTGAGAAGTTTGGTATCAATCTTCTCAGCAATTTATCCCACACTGATACCATTGTACGATTTGATGAAAAATGCACAGAGGGCATCTTAGAGATGCCCCCTGAAAAACAACTTACCACTAGTGTCCAGGCTGAGCTGGCTGCTTTCAGCTGCCACTGCCAGGCATGTTTCTGGACCACTGGGTTGAGAGCCTGCTGCTCTTGGGGGCCTGAAACAATGTACATGCTGGGATGAGGTGCCAAGCCTCCTAGCCCAGGATGGGCAGGGTCCACAAAGGGGAAGCTTCAAAGGCTTGCTGCCTTTGTGAGCTTCCCCAGGCCACTTGCTGCGTTTAGCAACTGGTCCCCACTGGTTTTGACCTCCACTTTTGGTGGTAAAACCAGCGGGAAAGGCAAGTGAGGAAGAGAGGTGTGCCCACCTCTGCTAACTCCACCCCTCAGGAGGGGAGCTGAGGTGAAGCACAATTCTCAGTTGCTGCTATCTTGCAGATGGAGGACTCAGCCAACCAGGGAAAGGCTTATGCTCCCCTCCCACTGGAGGGTGGCATAATAGGGGGTATACCCACCCCAAGGAAGGGACCCATTGTTCCCAACCTTTTACTTACCTATAACTCCCCTAAATCTAGTATTTATGGGCACCCCTGAACTTTGCTTCCTCAGACAAGAAACCAGAAGAAGAAAAGAAGAAGGACCGAACAGCATGCCGAAGCTAACAAGAGGAGGACGCCCACTGACTTGGCCCCAGCCCTACTGACCTGTCCCCCCTTGAACCTGCTGCAGCCAAATTCCGGTGTGTCCTGCAGCCAGCAACCTCGAGAAACCCAGAGGACCTGTCTGCCTTCCCAAAGACTCTGTCTCACGTGAACATCGGATTTGTTCAACAACATACTCCAGCTCCACAAGGATCTGCAAGATTGCACGACTCAGCACCGAACACCCACGGCCCGAGTTCGAATGGCCCAACACCAAGACGAGGTCTCCCCAGCGATCCTGACTTAAAATCCTGCAACCTCTGATCTGCCTCCAGCCGATGCCTGCAGCCTCAAACCGGAAGTTCCCTCCAACCGCGACCGGGAGCTGGTAAGAAGATCCAACCCTAAAAGGCAACCCTGCACCCAACGCCCCACGGCCTTGGGTGGCCCAACCAACAGTGCCTAACCAACCCCAAACATCCAAACTTACCTCTCCAAGTGGTGGTTGCACCCAGAAGACATTTGTCCCCGAGCCTGCATTGTGTTTGCAAACTGGAGACCCCCCTTTGAAAGCTACAGGGCACCTGACGCCAAAACAGCACTCTGCTCCTGGCTGCCCCAGTGCCACCGAGGGTGCATCTTTTGTGCTGGCCTAAACCCCCATTTGCCCTGAGCTTCAGTCCAGGAACTTTGCTCTCACAACCCATTGGCCTGCTCGTCAGCAGCCACCAACCGGAGGCCCCCTATCCCCCATTGGATAACATTGGGCCTCAGCACTCTGCCCCCGGCTGCCCTAGTGCCATCGATTGTGTAATAAGAGTTCATCCTTGACCCTGAGGGACCCCTGAGTGTAACCCAGATTACCAACTCCTACAACATAGTACTTACCTTTAAACCAATAACACTATTTTCCTCCATAGGATTACATTGACTGTTTTTCTATGAAAAGTTTCCAAGTGTGGAGTTAGAAAATCTAAGAAATCCTTTTACAACTATACTAAATAACAAAAACACGTATACTTACCTGTTCACAAGAAATGTCCCAGTGTAGTATCCAGGTATTCTCCACTGTGTAAGAAAAGTAATTTGAGAGTAATGTACTGGTCATTTTACTAAAAAAAACATTCAATGTAAATGTACTGTATTTCCAAAGTATTGCATTTCTCAGTAACAGTACTGTAAGTGTGGCTCACTGGTTAGAGGAGGCAGACCTGGAAGCAGAGGTCACCCTGGGACCAGGGTTCAATTCCCGGCTCGGCGGGGTCTTGAGTCCTAAAATGTCCATGGACTCGACAATTCTCGCTCCGGTGCCTACTTGATTCACGGGTTCACACTCTGTGACTCTGGGCAATAGCTTGCTTAATCTCCACAACGGCCCCTCGCGGCGGGATGCCTGGCTTTCACCTTGCGGATACCCTGCCTGGGTTATCTCACAGGGGAATACCAGGACGGGTTCCCTAAGCAAGCGCTTAGAGACTGGTTGGTGATTTGCGCTATATAAATTCCTGTACATTACATTACATTAAATCAAAACAACGTGCATATCCAATTACAATCCAAACTGTGTTACAATTGTATATTTACTACATGTGCCAGGCTTGATTGGTTCAAGGAAATAAAATACCTAAAAGAATATTTTTTATACAAAAACAATTGGTCTGAAGTTCAGTCTTTCAGTGTGTGAAATCATTTGCTGATTGAGTGTGTACAACACATGCTTAATACTGTCCTCTGATAAAGCCTTACTGATCGACCACACTACCACAAATAGAGAGTGAGGGGCTATCTACTTTATCTCTGCTTACCTTTTGTGTTCCACTGGACTCGGTACACACTATACCTCACTTTGGTATAGTATGTACAGAACCTGATTCCTAAAGTATAGGACAGGTGTGCTGCAATTATTAGACAGACAGAATAAAGCATTGTAACCAGCATTATGTAAAGGTGAAAAAAGTAAACAATTACACCAATACCATTACTATGAATATACTCGTACCAAACACTATCTACACTATCAATAGCATAGTGGGAGTAATCTCTGCCAGAATCCCTTGGATTAGCCTAACCCCCCTCACCTGAGTATGATGAATCAGAAAGCCAGCCCGTGCATAACGGGGTATTGTCCTTTGCAGAATAAAGGTAAGAGTCAGCAGGACTGTATTTCAGCCACAGGGCGTTGCATTCCAGGACAATCCCAGCGTAAGTGCTCCAGTTTTCTAAATGTAACACAGAGGACATTTATATAATCAAAGCACTGTTCCCCTCACACTATTTAAAAGGACCAGAGCTGATGCGATGGTTAGTCTGGAGCTGTAGAGCTGTCTCAAACGAGACCACCAAATACAAGGCTATCACGTTTTATGTGCTTAGCCTTGGACAGAGTGTACAAATAATAATGATGCTTACTAAAATGCTTACTAAGAAATATAAACAGTTGTGTCGGGTGAACTAAATCGTCTCAAGGAGAATTGTAAAATAATGTTTTTCATTAAACATTAAATACTAGAAGGGTATATAAATGATCCCTCAAACATATGTGAAACTTCTCCTACTCAAAAAAAACAAATCATTAAAGAAAAATTATATCTATAAGCCACTGACACAACACAACCATTAACTTGTTTGAAATATATCATTTTTCATATATCAAAACATGTATATCTATCTCTTTTCATATTTCTCTTTTCAACGGCTCTAGCTCTACTTATATCACATATTGGTGGATTCTCCCTGCATTGTGCACAGCAGTCTCTCGACAATGCCTTACTTCTTAGCTTTCACCCTAAATGATTGACATCAGAAAGACATCATGCAAGCTTATTTTCTACTATTCAAAGTGCACTTTGTTCTTTAAAAATTCCATTACTCCTGGTTTTGTTAGTCTGGACTTCTTTTTTTTGCTTACACAAAATATCGGTGTACAAAATATTTTGGCCACTAGACCCAAGTTAAGGCATCAGAGACCACATGTTCGACCATCAGATTTTGCAAGTTCCTAATTGCGAGTTTTTGCGAACCACAATTAGGAAGTCACAAAATATGATGTACAAATGTGTCTCAGACACACATAGCGATTCCTAATGGGTTAGTCATTGACCAAACTCATCAATATACATTTGCAACCCATTGGGAATCACTAAAAACACAGGGATGGAGGCCTGCTGGGGACACAAATGAGAACAAGCATTTACAATGCAACGGTTTCGCCTTTGGAGAAGTTAGAGCTATTGGCATTGTAAATGACAAAATGTGTACTTATGTGTTGGTTTTGAAAACAGATAAATAAATGGCATTGTCATTTACATTGCCAATAGCTTAATATCTCGCAAATGTGAGAACTATTGTACCCTATGGACGAGCTCAGCAGACAGCAATTACTACCACACACACACACCCAGAGCCACACACACACACCCATAGCCAGCCCCACACACCCAGAGCCAGCCACACACACCCAGTGCCAGCCACACCCAAAGCCACACACACACACCCAGAGCCCCACACACACACACAACCAGAGCAGTCACATACACACACCCACTGGAGTAGTCACACACACACACACACACTGGAGCAGTCACACACACACTGGAGCAGTCACACACACACACACTCTGGAGCAGTCACATACACACACCCTGGAACAGTCACACACACACACACACACACCTAGGAGCTCCGGCAATGACGGGCAGATCTGTCTTCCAATCGCTAGCCTCCATTTATGGAGCTATCCAATGGAAGACAGAGGCGGGAGAAAGCTCCATACTTGTTTACAAAGGTTTTCGCCTGCGCGATACTGCTTGCGCAGTAAACGCCAGGCGAAACCTAAAAATGACTAAAGCATGGTAAGTCTCCATATGTCCTGCTAGTAATACTTATTTACACACTAGGACTATTGTTAACCAGACATATTTGAAATAAGAAACAGGATAAGAAGACCACCAAAAGGTCAAATATGATTTACATTCACTCGAATTCTGTACAATGTGAACAACAATTAAATCAAAAAAGAAAACGCACTTATGAATTATGCCTCTCTGTGGACCAAACTAAAACAAAAATAAAATGCACTATTTTAGTGGTATTCCGAAACATCAACTTGGACAATTCTTCCTTGATGCTTTGTACATCCACACAGTGCTATTTAGGGCACCCAAAATGCATTTGTGAGAACCCATATTTCTGAAAGGAAAACATGATTCTGCTTTACCTTTATCCATGGCCTGAAAGTAACTGAATCAGTAAGTTGTTCCCTACACGCAAAGTCGATTTCTGTGATCATCATACAGATGCTGATTTAATTGCCCAAAGTTTCAATGCAAAGGAAGAGAAAACAAAGAATTTCAGTATGTCCCAATACTTTGGAAAACCTTTTGAAATAACACAATCTGCCTACCTTAATAGAAATTCAGTAACCCTAATAATCTCCCATTTAGCTGATCATAACAACGCAAAGTGTTTTAAACACACACACACGCTCGCATGTCACACAATTCTCGAATAAACGGAAGCACGCACGCACACATTGTTATATACCTAAACGGATACACACACACTAGCATGTACATACACTTCTTCCAGCATACATGCAATGCTCTCTTCAGACATGGCTTTTCTCTAACGCTCATGCACAATCCCCTATGTATGGATAAACACACCCCCGTGGAGCTGCAGTACCCTGGCTCCCCCTACTCGGCGTGCCCATCCGCGGCTGGCAGAGTGTGTCCTTTTAGGGCACGTGTGCTGTGACTGACACCTCTTACCAGTGACAGCCTCTGAGCTGTGGAGGGGCCGCCGTCCCTCTCAGCGAGTGTGGCTGACACTAACCGGCCTGCCTGCACTTCACCCACATCCTGCAAGCGCCTTACCCTATCCCACGATAAGCATGAGCGGGGGGTGTGGTGCGCAGCCCACTCACCCCAAGAAATATCACCAAACTTCTTAAACTGCCAGGCAAGCTTCCATGAAGTGCCAAGCTCGGCGTATCTGCGCCTGCACACACATCGCCAGTTGACCGCAGGTTCGAATCCCACCCGGCAATATAGTGCGAGGGAACATTGACACACATAGCACATGCTGACCTGCAACAGTCCACACACAGCAAGACAGTGTTGTAAAAGCGCGGCGAACCACGTCAGACTGCCTCTGTTGCGCAGTAGGGTTGGCACAGGGTCAGTCTCGCGCCAGAAGGGGCCAGAGGAGCTGTCAGGGGCAGGGCTGGAGTAAAGTCATGTCACTGCCTGAAAAGCGAAGCCGGTAGGGATGGAACAGTCGATTGCATGTTAGACTTCTTCCAGGAAGAGGCAGTCCATTCTGCCAAGTGTTTAATTTGAGCAGGTGCTCAGCACCGGCGATTGTGTCGCATGATTTCCCCTGGACATTGAGGCACGCCGAGACTCGAGCCCGGTTCTCCAGCTCCGAAATAGGCAGCTTCTAGCCATTTGGCCAAGTCCTCTCCAGAATAACGAGTGCTGGGGCTCTAGTCGGGAGGCAGATTACACCTGCACATTTCTACGGTTAGCGCTGTCTCCTGATGAGAGCCCCGGCACTTTTTATTTTACAAATTAACCACTGAGTTTTTAGACAGCTGAGGTAGTCAGGCACTGGCAGCGTTTTATCAGAGACAGCCCTACAGCCCGGAGTGATTGACTTGGCGCGGGCCTGCCCCGTGACTGACAGCCTGCCCCGTCCCCGGCACACGTGTAGACGCGAGGTGTGGGGTCGCTCACCTAGTAGCAGCAGCAGTAGGGCCCCCCTGCCGGCCGGTCCAGGGTCCGAGGTGCTGCCCCCTGCAGGCGACGCCATCTTCATGCAGTCCAGCGCCCAGAAGAGGTGAGTCAAGAGCCTGGGCGCCGAGTCAGATGGCAGGAGACGGTCAAAGGCGAAGGATAAAAATAGTGCAAGAGTAGGTAGAGGCCGGAGCCCGAGCAGTCCGCAGGGCGAGTCTGTCTAAAGTTTTAACAGGGAAATCAAGTCCACGGGCCATCTCCCTTCCCCCAACTCCTCATTCCTGTCTGGTGCTCGCTGCTAAGCCACCTCTCCCTTCTGTCCCTCCTCCTCTCTCATTTTCTCTCTTTCCTTCTCTTTACCCCTCCCCCATCCACTGCTACTTTGCTGCCCCTCTTTCTGTCTCTTCCCTATCTCTTTAGGACTCTGTTTTTTCTCTTATCCTTCCTTTTTCTCTTCCTTATACTTGCTTCTCCCCTCGCCCGTCTCTTCTCTTTTATCTATACTGTCGCTATCTCTCTATGTTCCTACATCAACATTCTCTTTTAACTCTGTATTGCCATGCCCCTCTTTCTCCTCTACCGACCTCTCCTCCCTCTTTTTCTACTTTTTATTCTCTCTCCACTTGTCACCTCCCTCTTGCTACCCTCTAGCTGCCTTTTTAACCTGACTGTTCTCCCTATCATCTCCCAAAGCCATCGTTGGAGCCCCTCACGGCTCTGCTGAAATGCCCGGGGACTTGGAAACAATGTCCGCTGGGGGAGTGACCCACTGCCTTCTGGGGCCACTCTACCCCTTCAGGAATGCCCTCGTGAGCCTCTCAGGGCTCAAGACAGTGACACCCTGCCACACGGAGCCTCCCCTAGCCCTTCTCACTTACCGGGCTACTCTGGCGGGGGCTCCTGGCAGGTTTCGCGCTGCTCCTCTTCTCGGGCTGCGGGGCTCTCCTCGGCCACGGAGCCCTGCCTGCCGCTTCCCTCTTTGCTTTCCGGGGCGGCCCCGGCGCTCTCCCTCACTCCTGGGAGCCCCGGGCCGCAGGGATTCGGCCGGCATTCTTCCTCTATTTTCCCCGGTGGCAGTGCTGGCCAATCACAGCGCGGCGGCGGGCGGGACATCCTCCGACAAACCGGAAGTCCCGCCCCGCATCAGGCACCGTCGTGCCTGACTTCCTGTTTTGCGGCGCTCGGGCCGCGGCGGTGAATCTCGGGGGCATTTCAGAGGGGTGGCACCCTTGAGATTAAAATAAAGCGGCTTTTTAAAGAGCGTCTTCCAACTTAATGAGAAACAAAATAAAATCTAAAAATTATTTTTGCAGAGTCCCAATATAGCGCCACAAAAGGAGTTTGCAGTAGCCACAATGAAACTTTCCATGGTCGACAGCTAATTGAACAAGTCAGGTCCCGGGCCGCGCTGTGATTGGCTGACGTCACGGGGGTGTCCCGGGCCGGCAGCCAATCACAGCGCGGCCCGGGGAATGACATCACGGGGGTGTCCCGGGCCGGCAGCCAATCGCAGCGCGGCCCGGGACATAGGGGCGGGGCTTAAAAAAAGCACCAGAAACGCCCCCGAATCGCGTCTTCGAGAGAAAGCGCGATTGACAGCCTCTGTCTCCCAATGGCTAGCCTCCATTTATGGAGCTAGCCAATGAGAGGCAGAGGCGGGTCATCGATCATATATAGAACTCAATAGGTTTTTTAGCGAATGCTCACTACGTGAGCATTTGCAGGCAAAACCTAAAAAACAAGGACCCCCTGAACAATGGATAGTTCAAGTCCTAGGACAGGAACTTAAATGGTAGTGACAAAAATTCCTAGGCAATGTTAATAAAACAAACAATATACACAATATCTATGACATTAAGAAGACCAAGGAAGACGGAAAAAATATATTTAAAGTTGTTACCGTTTTAATAATTTCTACTCATATTATCTAAACAAATGATATTTATACAAAACATTTAAAAAATGAAACACAATATGTAACATCACATTTAATCAATATGTATAAATAAAGGGTTAAAAAGTGGCAATATCTTTATTAACTCTGGGGACAGCAGACCACCTTATCAGTGTTTGCTTTTAATTAAAGCAACTTTTTTTTTAAGCAGACTGTTTTCCTTAAAAGATAACGAGATGCATTTTAAAAAGAAATATGAAACATTTCAGTTTCATTTTTTAAGAGTAGCAGTGATCTGTGGGACCACTGCCTGCTCTTAAAAAGCTTTTTGCTACCATGCACAAACGGGAAGGGTCCACTGGTGACCCTTTCCCATTTGAGACTGACTTACCATCTACTTGAAGTAGGCTGTTAATGGCAAATATTTTGTCACCCAATTCAAGTCACAAAACATTCATAGATCCCGCTGCGACTCGCTAATAGAAAGGGGTGCCCTTGACGCACCCCTTCCTAATGCTGACTTGGAAACCCTTGCAGTCATTAATCAGTTACCGACTCAGAAAAAAGGGTTAGTACATGCCAAAAGACTCTTTGCAGTCTCATATGGCCCAATTCTCCATTTGTGACTGCTAAAACCTGCAGTACATGTGGCCCTAAATTGCAACAAAAGGGTGCATAAACATAAGAGAGGAAGTGTTGTGCCTATAATTACTGAGTGGGCCCTATTACTATTTCTGTGGCACTGGTACGTGAAATTGACATTACTGTGCAGTAGCACCCTGCCAGTATTGTATAATTATGTGCTATTGACCCCAAAATGGGGAATAATTGAGCACACATGAGTTTCCTTGGTGTGGGCGGATTTACAATCGAATTCGCCACCTTTTCTTAGCAGGTAGTAACCGTGAGATCGAGCAGAAGGTGCTGGACAGTGGTGGAAGAAGAGGTATTGAGAGGTTAGGAAGAGATAGGTAAACCCTGCCCTGGCTGGGGAGACAAATATATGCTCCTCTATTGCTTTTCTTTGTATAAACTTCAGGGTCCATAAATTGCTATTTGATTAATTTAATTTTACAACTGAGCTTCATCAACAAAATACATTCATTAAATTTGAAGAACTTTAGGGTTCATAAGAGAGACAAAGAATGTTTATGTTTTAAAACCATAAACGTTTATTAAAGGGCAAAAATCTGATTAGTATAATTTAACAATCAAAATGCATATGCTTTGATTAATATGTAACTCAAAATTAAATTGAGATAACTACAGATCCTTAGTAAATAACTCACCCAATAATCTGGACCATCTGCGATCCCGATGGGAGGGATGAATGGACCCCCTGACAGACGAAGATTGGTGGGTTGCCCCGAGTAATTACCATCTCAGCGAGATTGTGCCTAATCCACTTTCACTATCTTCAATGGGCATCCCTCACTCCCAGTAGCTTCATCAAGCTGGGCACATACAGAGTCCCGACAGACTATTATCATATGGCATGGTCATGTAATGTCATAGCAAGATACTGGGATGAAAGGTTGAGGAATTGACTGATGTACTGGGGTGGGAGGTCCCCCTTATGCCCTGAGCCTTACTCCTGGGGTTGATTGAGGGCATGGGAGGAACAAGGGCAGACAAGGCCTTCCTGGGGGTGGCCACTATGGTAGCAAAGAGAGACATTGCCACGACATGGGAGAACCCCTGTCCACCTACGATCTCCAATGGCGTAGGGGATAAGACTGGTGCACCACAGAAGTAACATCTAGTATATGAAGCCTGGGGTTGTCCGGAGAAGCATAAGAAGGTTTGGGGCAAATGGCTGGGCCTGTCGGGCTAAGAGTGTACCGGAAAGGCCTAGATGTGGATGTAATGTAAAAGGAACAGTTGAAAACGACCTATGCGGCAAAGATGCTACAAGTTCATGTGATGACAGAGTGTACATTTTATAAAAAATCCAATAAAATTGAGTAATTAAAAAAATCAAGAGCTTATATATCAGAGGGTGCACCCTCACGGAGACGCCTCAAGGGGAAAGGCAAAGGAAAGTTACTCTGTTCTATTTTAACTCTAAATCTACTCACTACAGCGCTGCATACTGTAAAGCACACAATTCTAACATTTCACAGACTTACAGGTGGTTCTCAAGAAACTATCTTATTAGTTTAAAAAGCAAGATAATACAAATATATGCTTGATAGTTACTCGGTACTACTCACAATACAACTTCTCTTAGCATCCTTTCAAGAAATATTATCTCTAAAAGGATGAGATACCGAGACCAGCCTGTACTCTGCAGATGTCTAAAGAACGTGCCACTCATTTAAACATTCCATGATTATCACAAGGAAAAGAAGACATTTCTTCACATGGGAAAGGAAGCAAAAGAACATTGCATTTGACAATGGGAACTCCAGTTTCACCTTGAAATAAAATGTTCACATGTCATAAAGCAAGTTGGCAGACCATTTTAAAATGCAGGCCTAGGGGGCGTGGCTTGAGCGCCGCACGAGATGGCGGCTTAACGACGGAGCTCCGCTTTCCGAGCGCCGAAAACGGCACTTTCCACCCGCTTTCCACCCGTTTACACCGGTGAAAACTAAACGCTGAACCAAGCATCACCTGGGGGAGCATGAGGTGAGCCAGACGCTCTGCTCCTTGACGATTTCTCTTGCGGCTATGCGTTAAATTTTATCGCAAAACGGGCCATTTTTCATTACGGCCGCCATTTTGTTTTTTCGCTTTTTCTCCTCAAAATGCGCTACTGACAGTTATAGCAGCGCAATACTTCTAAATATGCCTATTTCCTTCTCTCCTGCCGTCTGCCTCATTCTCCTATCATAACATGGAGCGTTTATGATGAATTTCAGTCAGCAGTGTGATGTTTACCTCGCTTCATGTTTTCTTCTGACTGCCATTTGTCGTCTGACTGGAACTACTTTTCTACATCATCTGAATGACTGTTAACCACCTTTATTGGATTTTTGGCCACATCTCTACATATTCAATTAATTGTTGACTATCTGAGTGTTTATTTGGCCTCTTTTCTCACTGGAACTTTTGAGAGGACTGTAGCCCTGATACTGGTTTTGCACGTCTATATGGGGAAGTTGCGTAACCTTAAACTTTCTTCTTCTGTCATACTACGTACTCCCTCAGACTCTCATTCTGCATTTCCTGACATGGAGGAACATCCTTCTCAAAAACCTGATTCAACTCCTGGGGCGATTCCAAAAACTTATTACCTCCAAAATGCATTCCCAATTTACTGCCTCCATCCAAAACAATGCACAAGTTGATATTTGGAGACTCTGCAATCCCGATCTCAGAGAGTGCACTTTCTATTCCCCATCTCACCACTCCCAGTCCCTTATTTATTACTTGTTCCTTAGTAAGCCATTAGCTCAACTTGCCCTTCTTTCAGACATCGGATCCATTTTAATCTCCGATCACGCACCTGTTTTTGTTTATATTGATCTCATTCCCTTCTCCCCCCATTCTGGACGCTGGAGATTTAATAATTATTTACTCCTTGACCCTACTTTTTGCTCGAAAATTTAATGATTTTGCGGCTGAATTTTTTGCACTTAATCAGACTCCAGATTCTCCCTTTGTGATGGTTTGGGACTCCTTTGAAGCAGCAGCTAGAGGTTGTATCATTGATTTTGTTTCCCAAATGAAAAAACAATCAATGTCCAAGTCGGCTCAACTTTTGAGTAAAATTAAGACACTCGAATGCACTTACTATAATTCTGGTTCTGAATCCTCTCTTCGAGATCTTATTGATGCTAAGTTTACTTTTAATAAATTTACCACAACAGCTGCCTCGAATACTTTACTGAAATGTAATTCTCGTTATTATGGTGATCAAAATAAAATGGGTAAGTTATTGGCTAATTATCTCAAGAAACGGAAGGATAGGACAAAGATTGATTCTATCCAAAGTCCTGCTGGTGTCTCCTTATTTAAAGATAAAGATATATTAAACAAATTTGTCTAGTTTTATAAAACTTTATATACTCCCGAAACTTGCCCTGACTCGGTTGATCTTCTCTCTTATTTTTAAGACATCCCTTCTCCTCTTTCTTCTCATGTAGATTTTCACTCACTTGATTCCGATATTTCCATTACTGAAATTTCGCATGCCGTCTCAGTCTTGCGTCATGGCAAGGCGCCTGGTCCTGACGGTTTCACTATTGAATTTTACAAACATTTTTCTTCGCTCCTCCTACCAAAACTCCTTTTATTATTCCAATTGTTTTCTGATTCCGGCTCCTCCCGTGGGACCTTTTAGGAAGCTCTAATTTGCTTAATCCCTAATGAAGATAAGGATCACACTTTGTGTAAGAATTATCGCCCCATCTCATTAGTAAACACGGATTATAAAATATTTGCCAACATTTTAGCTCTCAGATTAGATCTTTTTTTACCCGACTTAATTGGTCCAGAACAATCGGGTTTTGTTAAGGGTAGGCTTTCTTCGGATAATTCTTGTGTCTTCTTTAATATCTTAAGTAA
The DNA here is from genome assembly GCF_964263255.1 of Lissotriton vulgaris. NCBI lineage: Eukaryota > Metazoa > Chordata > Amphibia > Caudata > Salamandridae > Lissotriton > Lissotriton vulgaris. The sequence continues at coordinate 989 of NW_028251675.1, read as the reverse complement.
AGCCTCCTCACTCTCTTATCCCTTGGCAGCCATTTCCCTTGACGCGGAGAAAGCTTTTGACAGGATAGGGTGGGATTTTATGTTTCAAGCTCTTAGATGGATGGGCTTTTCCCCTAAATGTATTTCTCTTATCTGTTTACCCTTATGGGGTAAAATTTGGTTAAAAATTCATAGTACCTCTAGAGCTGCTAACACTACTCAAACTTTATTTTTCATTTATAATCGTATTTTATTTACTCCATTGACCCTATCGTCCTTCTCCTCTGATACTCCTTCTACTTGTTGGTCTTGTCCTTGCCCTTCTGCTGACTTAAAGCATATAATGTTTGATTGCCCTCCCATTTCACAGTTCTGGCAATTGGTTTGGTCCCAACTCCAGAAAATGTTCACATTTCAGTCTCCTTTTACCATTGACGCTATTTTTCTAGGTTCTCCCTCCCCTATTTTTGCCAATTCCCCGCAACAATATAAATTGATTGATCTTTTAATAGCTGTTGCTCTCCACCACATTACCTCTAATTGGAAACAGGCCACTGAAGTCTCTTTCCGTGCTTGGTGGAATGCGGTCTGTTTTAATCATCGACTTGATACTAATTTTGTCTCCCCCATTTCCCTAGCAATCAAACGAGATCTATTATGGCTCCCCCTTACCAATTATCTGTCCTTGGTTGCTTCTCTTCCACCAGTTTCCGAAGTCCGAACTGATGAAGTTCAAAAACCACAGTGACTTTTCTCATTTGCTTTTATTACCTTGAATACTGCTTATATGGTTTACTTTTTTGTTCTAATTATGTGATATTACTTGGTGTGTTGCCCTAGCTGCTTAGCATTGTTATTTATTTACTTTTATTCATTATGCATATGTTATACAGGAGATATTTTCTTGTTTCTTTAACGTTTGACTGTTTCTTCATTTTCTGTTTTTGACTCTTTATACTTCAATAAACTCAAACTTAAAAAAACAATACAGGCCTACATTAGCTATGGTC
>NW_028251674.1:935000-947500 GCF_964263255.1 Lissotriton vulgaris | reverse complement strand
CTATCTATCTATCTATCTATCTATCTATCTATCTATCTATCTATCTATCTATCTATCTGTCCATCTATCTATCTATCTATCTATCTATCTATCTATCTATCTATCACCCTCACTTACTCTATCTATCTATCTATCTATCTATCTATCTATCTATCTATCTATCTATCTATCTATCTATCTATCTATCTATCTATCTATCTCCCTCACTCTATCTATCGCCCTCCCTTACTCTATCGACCTCCCTCTCTATCCATCTATCTATCTATCTCCCTCCCTTACTCTCTCTATCTATCTCTCTATCTATCGATCTATCTATTGCTCTCCCTCACTCTCTATCTATCTATTGCCCTCCCTCTCTATCTATCACCCTCCCTTACTCTATCACCCTCCCTCTCTATCTATCTATCTATCTCCCTCCCTTACTCTCTCTATCTATCTGTGGAAATTAGCAAGATTAATGTACATAAGCGGCGTTCATTTGCCTTTTCCCATTCCTCTCCCTGTAGGCACCATGAATACCACAAAACGTTGATTGCATCATTCCGCCAGTAGAAGCCCGTACCCATATGCACATGACAGTCATTTTACACATGCATAGACCATAAAACCCTCTCCCTCTGCGCGACCCTGCTCTGAAAAGCAACCCTCCTGATTGACCCACGAACCCCCCCCCCCATTTCCTCTCGAGGAAGCACCCTTCCCCTCAGCTGACATAACCCCCAGCTGTACCTAACTGCCCCCGCTCCCTCATGCACGGGTCATAAGACCTCTCTCTCTCTCTGTGCGACTCTATCCCTGAGAATCAGACACCGCGCCTGACCATCACCTCCCTTCTTTTCATGAATACCCCTCTCTTGATGACCCCTCCACTGTGCCCGATTGTCCGCACAAACCACTGGTCATCTCCTTCGCCTGAGGATACAGTTCATTGCCCACCACTGTATGCACTCGTCCCTTTTCAAAGGAACTACTATTGATCATGACCTCCCCACCACTCCGAGAATCGATCAGGCGCACACATTCCAAAGGAATCAGCAGAACACTCAGCTGAGCAATAACCCCCTCCCATTGTATGGTGTGAGGACCTGTACTGTAGCCACGTGTTGGATTGCGCCAGAACGGGGAGGGGTCGGGGATGTCTTTTCCTTGCTTCACAATGTCGTTATTGTAATAAGGAATGTTTGTGATGTATAAAAGGCGATGTCACAGAGAACTTGTTAGAGCCCCTCCCGAAGACACTGGGGTTCGTGTCCGAAATGACAGGCTCTCCTCATGAGAAATAAAACTCTGTTCTTATGATCCTGCTTCCAGCGCCCGTCTCTTTATTTGGTAAACTATTCAGAATGGGAGCTAAGAGGCGGCTTGCGCCAGCAGCCTGGGCATCGATTGTAAACCGGGCTTCTTTTCAACAATTGGCGTCCCAAACGCGGGGCCCATCAGCGACATAAGGTCCTGTAAGAGAGGTCCAGACGATGGGGTGAACATCTAAACGATCGGAGTATACCTGCCTTGAGAGGACCCTCGTCCGGCTGCTGATTGAATGAACTTCACCGATTCCGAACGGACCTCTCTCGAGTGACCTACTGTCCTGACTGGGATCCCACAGGACTGCTGCGGTAAAATCATGGAGTAAGAGAACGATCGGGCGCTGGAAGGGGGAAGACGAAGAACTGTCCACATGGTCCGGTCCGGGTAAGGTTAAATAGGAGACGCCTGTTACGTCTAATTGGTAGGATGGCTTTATCCATCTGATTGATTGATTGATTGTTTGTATTGGAATCGGTATTTAAATACTGATATTGTTGATTGATTGGTTGCTCTGTTGCTCTTGGAGATTCGCTGTCTGCAAACAGGGAAATAACTCTCTCTCTCTTTGCAGGTAGCGAAAGGGTAGGTAACGCAAACCTTTAACACGTCGTACCTACTTATTCTCCCCACTGATTGTTTGATTCTGGAGATTCTCTGCCTGCAAACGGGGAAGAACAGGTTCTCTCTTTGCAGGTAGCGAAAGGGTAGGTAACGCAAACCTTTAACACGTCGTACCTACTTATTCTCCCCTCTGATTGTTTGATTGACCGAACATTGATTGTTCGATATTGGTTCTTTTTGAGGTATTCACCGCCTGCAAACAACGAAGAATAGAAATATTCTGTCTAGTCTTTGCCCGCCGTGATAAGATAGGTAGTGCAGACTTTTGTCCCCGTTGTAATCCGTCATGCCTATCTTCTCCCCACTGATTGGTAAACTAGTTCCACCCGGACCATTTATTAGAGGTAGATCATCTGGCTCAACCGGAGGGTACCCCTAATGAAAAGGGACATATAATGAAGTAATCACTGCGTCAGGTTAACCGAAACTTTAGCATGAAACACATTAGAAAAAGTAGGAAAAAGAAATCGAGCAAAATCAGTAGGCCACTGATGAGTCATCGACTTCGCTAAAAATGAGAAACGTTAGAAATAACCTGCAACAAGAAAAACATAAAAATGGCGAGAAAAGCCAAGCTTGACGCCAAAGCAGCCACGAGGTAGCTAGGTTCCACCCTCCTACTGCTCCAAACGTGTCCATCCCGCCACGCCCAAATAACGGTAACATGAAATAGATACAAATCAGCAGATACCTACCCCCATTCCGGAAGCTCCCGAAGTGCAACAGGTCCGCGGTTACGCCCATCCGGAAGGCGAGGCCTTGACGCGTGTAGGGCAGGGCCCGGCTGGCTGCCATCGGGGGAAGAAGCCGTGGGGCGGATGGCCCGAAAATGGCTGTGGCGGCGCTGGAGGGTTGCAGGCAGCACCCTTCCGCAATAACACTGGAAAGTTGCAGGTAGCCCCCCCCTGCAGCAGTAACATCACTGGAGGGTTGCCCACGGCGGCACTCCTTCTTTCTTCTAATATGGCTGCGACAACCGGGGGGGGGGGATGTCTTGCACATGCCACCGACCCCCCCCCCCCTCGCATCGCCTGGTCTGGCCGCTACGAAAAGTCCAGAGAGGAAGGTGCCCTGCAGGCCGCGGGGGGGGGATGTCTTGCCTCTGCCTCCGACCCCCCCCCTATCTATCGCCTGCTCCGGCCGTCAGAAAAACAAAACCGGAGCGGAGGTCGGTAGCGCAATGCTGCGACAATACTGGAGAGTTGCAGATAGTCTCGCCTGGTTTGGCCGCTACGAAAAGTCCAGAGAAGACGGCGCCATGCAGGCAACGGGGGGGGGGGGAGGATTGTCTTGCTGCCTCCGACCCCCCCCCCTCTCTCTTCATTGCCTGGTACGGCCATCCCGAAGAGCTGGAGCCGAAAAGCGGCGTGGGGTCACTGGAAGGGGGAGGCGGCGCGAACGAGCCTCCCCCAACCCCCCAGGTGGGGGCTTCCAGCGACACCCCAACGCTTCGACCAACAGGGTCCCAATCAAAAAGCGGCGCTTGGCCCAGGACCGGTGCAGTCCTGTGCTTTTTCTCCTCAACTTTGAAGATTCTATGAGAGCCGGGGGGCCCCGACCCCTCCACATGGGCGCCCCCGTCCCCCGTTGGGAACCGCGACATCGGTGCGTTCCTGCCGTCGCCGACCTCAGTTTTGAAATGACTAAGACCCTGCAAGACCGCCAACTTGAACAGTTCCGGTGGGATGCCAGTATGACCCGGTAGAAAAACTGTTGCCTCCCTCCCCACTTTTTGACTGATGGTTCACATTGCCAGTCTCTTCTGTTGCCCTTTCGAAAACAAACTCTTGAACTGCCGAAAGAGGTTCTGGTCCAACCACGAGATGGTGGAGAAATTTTTTGACTATACTTGGGCCTGCCTGACCTCGCCCAAAATGGCGCCGGTACGAATGAAACTTTCAGCTCCTTGTTGTACCCTGATTGCTCAAGCCTTGACGTTCTGAGATATGCATGTAGTTTTTGGACAATGAAAGTAGATAAGATGGATATTGATAAATGTGTTCAGAAAAGGAAGTGATATAAGATGGATATTGACTATGTGTTGGAACAATGAATTGGTATAGGGTGGGTACCAATTATGTGTTAAAGCAATGAATTGATATGAGATAGGTACTAATTGGGCATTCGGACAATGAATTGATATTAAGTTTTAAACGCACCATGGTTATTGAAAGTTTGGCTTTTCAACATTTATGATGCTTGCTCCCAATGAATTTCGATGCGATTTTATTACACTTGCCGCACTTTATATTATGAAATGAATGGCCACCGACTTCGTTCCCCTCACGCCCAGCTCCGGTCTGCTCTGTGGCCGGCCCACTGGGTTGTAGGCTCGTATTTGTGTGCCAACATTTTTATTAAAGGTTTTTGAAAAAGCAAGTACAATTGTAGCGATTGCATTAATGAGTTTCGAATGTGTTACTACTGTCTCCGATAAGCGAAATGTAGGCAGCTTTATTAAAGTTGAAGGTTAAAAAAAAAAAGCCCAATACTTAAGCCGTTACATTATATGCCACAGGCAACAGGAAAAACGTTTTAGATGCCCTTAAGCAATACCGAAGAAATGCCACCTGACCACCACCCTTGCGCATGATCTAAAAGACCACGTTCGAGTGATCCATGCGGATACGCAGAACACCAATGATTATATTTCTAACGCTACTGGTCCCTCTGGGCTTAAACGCCGAGATGGTAGAGAATGCATCCCGTGGGGATAGGTCGAGTATGTGGTAAGTAAAAACCTTTTCGGATTTATGTGTGCTGATGTGTTTTGAATGCTGTCCACCCCCCCCCCCCCCTTTTTCTTTCTCCTCCCATCTACAGGACACGTCGGAACATTGGCTGAAGTATGGAGGAGTGATGATCGAACGACCGACGGAAAGGCAAATAGGGGATTTGAGCATAGTGCTTATACATGACGAGCTTTGAAAGGTGTAGCATCCCCCTTACTTAGACATGACTGTCCCTCCCTCAGAACTTAGCGATTGGGAGGATGGACTGACGTAGATACTCGACGGGTTAGTATGATATGACCGAATATGACTCGAACCAGCACGCCAGATAATACGACTATGACGTTTAACTAGATAGGGAAAGGACAATGAGAGTTCCAGGGTAAGGATTGCCTAAGCACCGTCCGTCTGGAAGACTAGAAATGTTGCTGATGTTTAATAATGTACCACCTCCTTCTCGCACCCTCATAGATATAGCTAAGCTGTCCCACTGTTCTCCTGATTAATGCCCTCCGTTGCCTCAGCCTGGAGAACCTTTTCGCCAAAGGGAGAAAAGGAAAAATGATTCAAAGATCCCACCATGAGTAGTAGCCCGACCAGGTTAATTCCTGACCAACTGACCGAGGTGTAAGTATTAGCAACCGAGAACACTCGCAAAGATGGCAAACTAGAGGAAAAGGAGGAAAAAGGTAAAAAGAGCTCAGCACGTAGATAAATAGGATACTAAGGATGCGCAGCATGCAGAAAGAGATCTTTTTGGCCAATAACTGTTCTATGTTTTGTCGTGAATCTTTTGTATGTAACACACTTACTGTCTTCCCTTGTCTGAGTTTGTGTGTATGTAATGTATGGGTTTATGTCTTCCCTCTGTCTGCGTTTCCGTGTTACCTAACCCCTGCCATTCTGTGTTGTGAGCGCACTAAATGACCTATTACCGTACACGTCTCTCTCTCTCTCTCCCTCTCTCTCTCTCTCTCTCTCTTTCTCTCTATATGTCATACGTGTACCGGATGGCTCGTTTAGTATGCGGACGACTCTCGCTCTCACTCACTATGAGAGCCCCCTTCCTGTTCCCTCTTCCTTTTTGTGGTAAAATTGTGCCCCGTCGGCACTAATCTAATTGGGTCCTTTTGAACGCGAAGGTGTTCAGCAAAATTGACAGAAACTAAAAAGGATTGTAACTCGCCATATTACTGCCTCTCCTTTCTGTAAAATTGAGTAACTTGAATTGGCAGAGAAGGAAAGGACAGGTAAGACGACCAATGTCCCCTAATCTGGCCTTTTATCGGGGACTACAGGTCAATGGCTATCTGTTTTCAAGTTCATTAGAAGCACAATCCCCAATGCCCGGAATTGTCCCACCCTTCTGAACCCAAGCATGGATGTCCAAGGCGTCCTCACCTCTCCCGATTAACCCCAGCTCCATATCTGATGCCCCCCGAACTATAACTGACGACCCTGATTAAACTACTACCCACTGGGAAAGGAATGTTTTAGCCTCCGTCCCGCTCTCATGATGTTATATGTTAGTAACCCCCATTCGCAAGCGTTAGCCGACTCTGAAGGAAGTTATTAGGCCGATAGGACTCGGGTTAGGAAGACGAGTCTCTACCCCAGACTGATTTTGAAATATGATAATCTAGAATATGCAGTTGATATGAGTTTGGCTTCTCTCCTTATATGCCATGAATATAAGTTTAGACTTAATGCAAACCTAGTAGAAATGCTAACATACATACTCCATGGTAACAACTTCTGACTGTGACCGATGAACGCGCCCCCCCCCCCCCCCTACTGCGTAGGATTGAAGGCGGAATTGAAATGCATAAGTGTCCTCTCCTGCCAGTTCTCTAAAAATTTGTTTTATACCCATTCAAAGATATACGATCACCGGAGGAGGAGGGTCGGACGTGACGCACAGCCTGGCTGCAGATCTTGAGACACGTGTGACCTCGACCAAAGGTGGAGCTGCAGAGCAATAAGAAACGGGACGAGACAGCAATCTCAAACGTGGAAAGATGAAGGGCTGCTCTGAAGCCCTCTGGCTGCTAACCCATGTGTGCCTGGAGTCTTCGCCCCCTTTTGGGCCTGATTGATTGGCCTGCCTGCATGTTTTCCTTCGCTCCCTTGGTCCCTTGATGTGTCCGAGAAAAAGATCTGACCCCACTCCGCCCTCTCCTCCCTCGACCACCCGACACCCCCCCCCTCTTTTCCACATGACTTTTTGACTTGGATAAAAGGAACAGCATTCACGTGGAAATGGGGTTTACAACGAAAGGAAGAAGAAATATAGGTGCCGAGCATAAAAGCACCCCTAAAGGATTGGTTAAGGAACAGGACTGTGGTCTGACAGCAGAGGACTGACTGCACCCTGCAACGCGTAAGGATGGATCCGAGCTGGACCTATAGCTCCACCGCCGGTGCTCAACAGCGCCAACGAAAGGACATGGACTAGAGCCTACCAGTGATGGCTCACTGCTAAAAAGACACTGTGACGAAGATATCATCCACCTGTCCCTTCACTGATTGCTGGTATTGAACTGAATTCCTCCCTCAACCACTTTGTATTGTTTTCAAAATGTTTATCGGTCACTTAGAACTGTACATTGATACCACTGAAAAGAAAGTCGGAACATTTGTAATGTGTAGTGTGTCGAAACGCTAGGCCCGTATAAGTAACCCAACAAATGTAAATTCCTATGTACTGCATTCTGCCAATCATATCAACTGTTCCTGGTTATATGTATAATATTGACAAACACCGTTTCATTGATCACCATACGACAATATGTACAGCCATCAACTAGGAAGAATAGGAAAATGAACTCACTTATGGTAAAAGCGGCGACTGTGGAAATTAGCAAGATTAATGTACATAAGCGGCGTTCATTTGCCTTTTCCCATTCCTCTCCCTGTAGGCACCATGAATACCACAAAACGTTGATTGCATCATTCCACCAGTAGAAGCCCGTACCCATATGTACATGACAGTCATTTTACACATGCATAGACCATAAAACCCTCTCCCTCTGCGCGACCCTGCTCTGAAAAGCAACCCTCCTGCTTGACCCACGAAACCCCCCCCATTTCCTCTCGAGGAAGCACCCTTCCCCTCAGCTGACATAACCCCCAGCTGTACCTGACTGCCCCCGCTCCCTCATGCACAGGTCATAAGACCTCTCTCTCTCTCTGTGCGACTCTATCCCTGAGAATCACACCCCGCGCCTGACCATCACCTCCCTTGTTTTCATGAATACCCCTCTCTTGATGACCCCTCCACTGTGCCCGATTGTCCGCACGAACCACTGGTCATCTCCTTCGCCTGAGGATACAGTTCATTGCCCACCACTGTATGCACTCGTCCCTCTTCAAAGGAACTACTATTGATAATGACCTCCCCACCCCTCCGAGAATCGATCAGGAGCACACATTCCAAAGGAATCAGCAGAACACTCAGCTGAGCAATAACCCCCTCCCATTGTATGGTGTGAGGACCTGTACTGTAGCCACGTGTTGGATTGCGCCAGAACGGGTCGGGGATGTCTTTTCCTTGCTCCACAATGTCGTTATTGTAATAAGGAATGTTTGTGATGTATAAAAGGCGATGTCACAGAGAACTTGTTAGAGCCCCTCCCGAAGACACTGGGGTTCGTGTCCGAAATGACATGCTCTCCTCATGAGAAATAAAACTCTGTTCTTATGATCCTGCTCCCAGCGCCCGTCTCTTTATTTGGTAAACTATTCAGAATGGGAGCTAAGAGGCGGCTTGCGCCAGCAGCCTGGGCATCGATTGTAAACCGGGCTTCTTTTCAACATGTCTCTCTATCTAGGGCCCTCTCTTACTCTATCGCCCTCCCGCTCTATCTATCGCCCTCCCTTACTCTATCTCCCTCTCTATCTATCTATCGCCCTCCCTCCCTCTCTATCTATATATCGCCCTCCCTCAATATATCTATCATCCTCCCTCACTCTATCTATTTATCTTCCTCCCTCACTCACTCTATCGCCTACCTTCACTCTATCTATCTATCGCCCTCCCTCACTCTGTCTATCGCCCTCGCTCACTCACTCTATCTATCTATCGCCCTCCCTCACTCTATCTATCTATCTATCTATCTATCTATCTATCTATCTATCTATCTATCTATCTATCTATCTATCTATCTATCTATCTATCTATCTATCTATCTATCTATCTATCTATCTATCTATTGCCCTCCCTCCCTCACTCTATCTATCACCCTCCCTTACTCTATCTATCTATCTATCACCCTCCCCCTATCTATCGCCCTCCCTCTATCTATCGCCCTCCCTCTCTATCTATCTATCTCTCTATCCCCCTCCCTTTATCTATCACCCTCCCTCCCTCTATCTATTGCCCTCCCTTACTCTATCGCACTCTCTATCTATCTATCTATCTATCTATCTATCTATCTATCTATCTATCTATCTATCTATCTATCTATCTATCTATCGCCTTCTCTATCTATCTATCGCTTTCCCTCACTCTATCTATCTATCGCCGTCCTATCTATCGCCCTCCCGCTATCTATCGCCCTCCCTCATTCTATCTATCACCCTCCTTCACTCTATCACCCTCCCTCACTCTATCTATCGCCCTCCCTCTATCTATTGCCCTTCCTCTATCAATCTATCGCCCTCCCTCTATCTATCGCCCTCCCTCACTCTATCTATCAACCTCCCTCACTCTATCCATCACCCTCTATCTATCGATCGCCACCACTCACTCTATCGATCGCCACCACTCACTCTTATCTATCGCCCTCCCTCACTCTTATCTATCGCCCTCCCTCACTCTTATCTATCGCCCTCCCTCACTAAATCTATCTATCTATCGCCCTCTCTCTATCTATCTATCGCCATCCCTCACTCTGTCTATCGCCCTCCCTCAGTCTATCTATCTATCGCCCTCCCTCTATCTATCTATCTATCTATCTATCTATCTATCTATCTATCTATCTATCTATCTATCTATCTATCTATCTATCTATCTATCTATCTATCTATCTATCTATCTATCTATCTGTCTGTCTGTCTGTCTGTCTGTCTGTCTGTCTGTCTGTCTGTCTGTCTGTCTGTCTGTCTGTCTGTCTGTCTGTCTGTCTGTCTGTCTGTCTGTCTGTCTGTCAGATCGACAGATAGATAGACAATCTATCTATCTATCTATCTGTCTGTCTATCTATCTATCTATCTATCTATCTATCTATCTATCTATCTATCTATCTATCTATCTATCGCCCTCACTTACTCTATCTATCTATCTATCTATCTATCTATCTATCTATCTGTCTGTCTGTCTGTCTGTCTGTCTGTCTGTCTGTCTGTCTGTCTGTCTGTCTATCTATCTATCTATCTATCTATCTATCTATCTATCTATCTATCTATCTATCTATCTATCTGTCTGTCTGTCTGTCTGTCTGTCTGTCTGTCTGTCTGTCTGTCTGTCTGTCTGTCTGTCTGTCTATCTATCTATCTATCTATCTATCTATCTATCTATCTATCTATCTATCTATCTATCTGTCCATCTATCTGTCCATCTATCTGTCCATCTATCTGTCCATCTATGTCCATCTATCTGTCCATCTATCTGTCCATCTATCTATCCGTCTATCTATCCGTCTATCTATCCGTCTATCTGTCTGTCTATCTGTCTGTATATCTGTCTATCTGTCTGTCTGTCTGTCTGTCTGTCTGTCTGTCTGTCTGTCTGTCTGTCTATCTATCTATCTATCTATCTATCTATCTATCTATCTATCTATCTATCTATCTATCTATCGCTCTCCCTCCCTCTCTATCAAGCTATCGCCCTCACTCTCTATCTATCTATTGCCCTCCCTTACTCCGTCGCCCTCCCTCTCTATCTATCTATCGCCCTCCCTCTATCGCCCTCCCTCTATCTATCGCCCTATCTATCTATCTATCTATCTATCTATCTATCTATCTATCTATCTATCTATCTATCTATCTATCTATCTATCTATCTATCTATCTATCTATCTATCTATCTATCTATCTATCTATCTATCTATCTATCTATCTATCTATCTCCCTCACTCTATCTATCGCCCTCCCTCCCTCTATCTATCGCCCTCCCTTACTCTATCGACCTCCCTCTCTATCCATCTATCTATCTATCTCCCTCCCTTACTCTCTCTATCTATCTCTCTATCTATCGATCTATCTATCGCTCTCCCTCACTCTCTATCTATCTATTGCCTTCCCTCTCTATCTATCACCCTCCCTTACTCTATCACCCTCCCTCTCTATCTATCTATCTATCTCCCTCCCTTACTCTCTCTATCTATCTCTCTATCTAGGGCCCTCTCTTACTCTATCGCCCTCCGTCTCTATCTATCGCCCTCCCTTACTCTATCTCCCTCTCTATCTATCTATCGCCCTCCCTCCATCTCTATCTATATATCGCCCTCCCTCAATCTATCTATCATCCTCCCTCACTCTATCTATTTATCTTCCTCCCTCACTCACTCTATCGCCTACCTTCACTCTATCTATCTATCGCCCTCCCTCACTCTGTCTATCGCCCTCGCTCACTCTATCTATCTATCGCCCTCCCTCACTCTATCTATCTATCTATCTATCTATCTATCTATCTATCTATCTATCTATCTATCTATCTATCTATCTATCTATTGCCCTCCCTCCCTCACTCTATCTATCACCCTCCCTTACTCTATCTATCTATCTATCACCCTCCCTCTATCTATCGCCCTCCGCTATCTATCACCCTCCCTCTCTATCTATCTATCTCTCTATCCCCCTCCCTCTATCTATCACCCTCCCTCCCTCTATCTATTGCCCTCCCTTACTCTATCGCACTATCTATCTATCTATCTATCTATCTATCTATCTATCTATCTATCTATCTATCTATCTATCTATCTATCTATCTATCTATCTATATATCTATCTATCTATCGCCTTCTCTATCTATCTATCGCTTTCCCTCACTCTATCTATCTATCACCCTCCCTCTATCTATCGCCCTCCCTCACTCTATCTATCACCCTCCTTCACTCTATCACCCTCCCTCACTCTATCTATCGCCCTCCCTCTATCTATTGCCCTTCCTCTATCAATCTATCGCTCTCCCTCTATCTATCGCCCTCCCTCACTCTATCTATCAACCTCCCTTACTCTATCCATCACCCTCTATCTATCGATCGCCACCACTCACTCTATCGATCGCCACCACTCACTCTTATCTATCGCCCTCCCTCACTCTTATCTATCGCCCTCCCTCACTCTTATCTATTGCCCTCCCTCACTGAATCTATCTATCTATCGCCCTCTCTCTATCTATCTATCGCCATCCCTCACTCTGTCTATCGCCCTCCCTCACTCTATCTATCTATCTATCTATCTATCTATCTATCTATCTATCTATCTATCTATCTATCTATTACCCTCCCTCACTCTATCTATCACCCTCCCTTACTATATCTATCTATCTCCTTCCCTCTATCTATCACCCTCCCTCTATCTATTGCCCTCCCTCTCTATCTATCTATCTCTCTATCCCCCTCCCTCTATCTATCACCCTCCCTCCCTCTATCTATTGCCCTCCCTTACTCTATCGCACTCCCTATCTATCTGTCTATCTATCTATCTATCTATCTATCTATCTATCTATCTATCTATCTATCTATCTATCTATCTATCTATCTATCTATCTATCTATCTATCTATCTATCTATCTATCTATCTATCTATCTATCTATCTATCTATCGCCCTTCCTCACTCAATCTATCTATCTATCGCCCTCTCTCTATCTATCTATCGCCCTCTCTCTATCTATC
>NW_028251674.1:922500-930000 GCF_964263255.1 Lissotriton vulgaris | reverse complement strand
CTATCGCCCTCCCTCTATCTATTGCCCTTCCTCTATCAATCTATCGCTCTCCCTCTATCTATCGCCCTCCCTCACTCTATCTATCAACCTCCCTTACTCTATCCATCACCCTCTATCTATCGATCGCCACCACTCACTCTATCGATCGCCACCACTCACTCTTATCTATCGCCCTCCCTCACTCTTATCTATCGCCCTCCCTCACTCTTATCTATTGCCCTCCCTCACTGAATCTATCTATCTATCGCCCTCTCTCTATCTATCTATCGCCATCCCTCACTCTGTCTATCGCCCTCCCTCACTCTATCTATCTATCTATCTATCTATCTATCTATCTATCTATCTATCTATCTATCTATCTATCTATCTATCTATCTATCTATCTATTACCCTCCCTCACTCTATCTATCACCCTCCCTTACTATATCTATCTATCTCCTTCCCTCTATCTATCACCCTCCCTCTATCTATCGCCCTCCCTCTCTATCTATCTATCTCTCTATCCCCCTCCCTCTATCTATCACCCTCCCTCCCTCTATCTATTGCCCTCCCTTACTCTATCGCACTCCCTATCTATCTGTCTATCTATCTATCTATCCATCTATCTATCTATCTATCTATCTATCTATCTATCTATCTATCTATCTATCTATCTATCACCCTCACTTACTCTATCTATCTATCTATCTATCTATCTATCTATCTATCTATCTATCTATCTATCTATCTATCTATCTATCTATCTATCTATCTATCTATCTATCTATCGCCCTTCCTCACTCAATCTATCTATCTATCGCCCTCTCTCTATCTATCTATCGCCCTCTCTCTATCTATCTATCGCCCTCTCTCTATCTATCTATCGCCCTCCCTCTATCTATCGCCCTCCCTTACTCCCTCTATCTATCTATCGCCCTCCCTCCATCTATCTATCGCCCTCCCTCCCTATCGCCCTCCCTCTATCTATCGATCGCCACCACTCACTCTATCTATCACCCACCCTCACTCTTATCTATCACCCTCCCTCTATCTATCTATCGCCCTCCCTCACTCAATCTATCTATCGCCCTCTCTATATCTATCTATCGCCCTCCCTTACTCCCTCTATCTATTGCCCTCCCTTACTCCCTCTATCTATCTATCGCCCCCCCTCTATCTATCTATCACCCTCCCTCCCTATCGCCCTCCCTCTATCTATCGCCCTCCCTCTATCTATCTATCTATCTATCTATCTATCTATCTATCTATCTATCTATCTATCTATCTATCTATCTATCTATCTATCTATCGCTTTCCCTCACTCTACCTATCTATCGCCGTCCTATCTATCGCCCTCCCTCTATCTATCACCCTCCCTCACTCTATCTATCACCTTCCCTCACTCTATCACCCTCCCTCACCTTATCTATCGCCCTCCCTCTATCTATTGCCCTCCCTTTATCAATCTATCGCCCTCCCTCTATCTATCGCCCTCCCTCACTCTATCTATCAACCTCCCTCACTCTATCTATCACCCTCTATCTCTCGATCGCCACCACTCACTCTATCAATCGCCACCACTCACTCTTATCTATCGCCCTCCCTCACTCTTATCTATCGCCTTCCCTCACTCTTATCTATCACCTTCCCTCACTCTTATCTATCGCCCTCCCTCACTCAATCTATCTATCTATCGCCCTCTCTCTATCTATCTATCGCCCTCCCTTACTCCCTCTATCTATCGCCCTCCCTTACTCCCTCTATCTATCTATCTATCGCCCTCCCTCCATCTATCTATCGCCCTCCCTCCCTATCGCCCTCCCTCTATCTATCGATCGCCACCACTCACTCTATAACCCACCCTCACTCTTATCTATCGCCCTCCCTCTATCTATCTATCGCCCTCCCTTACTCAATCTATCTATCACCCTCTCTATATCTATCTATCGCCCTCCCTTACTCCCTCTATCTATTGCCCTCCCTTACTCCCTCTATCTATCTATCGCCCTCCCTCTATCTATCTATCACCCTCCCTCCCTATCGCCCTCCCTCTATCTATCTATCGCCCTCCCTCTATCTATCTATCTATCTATGGATCTATCTATGTATCACCCTCACTTACTCTATCTATCTATCTATCTATCTATCTATCTATCTATCTATCTATCTATCTATCTATCTATCTATCTATCACCCTCACTTACTCTATCTATCTATCTATCTATCTATCTATCTATCTATCTATCTATCTATCTATCTATCTATCTATCTATCTATCTATCTATCTGTCTGTCTGTCTGTCTGTCTGTCTGTCTGTCTGTCTGTCTGTCTGTCTGTCTGTCTGTCTGTCTATCTATCTATCTATCTATCTATCTATCTATCTATCTATCTATCTATCTATCTATCTATCTGTCTGTCTGTCTGTCTGTCTGTCTGTCTGTCTGTCTGTCTGTCTGTCTGTCTGTCTGTCTGTCTGTCTGTCTGTCTGTCTGTCTGTCTGTCTGTCTGTCTGTCTGTCTGTCTGTCTGTCTGTCTGTCTGTCTGTCTGTCTGTCTGTCTGTCTATCTATCTATCTGTCCATCTACCTGTCCATCTATCTGTCCATCTATCTGTCCATCTATCTGCCCATCTATCTGTCCATCTATCTGCCCATCTATCTGTCCATCTATCTGCCCATCTATCTGTCCATCTATCTGTCCATCTATCTATCCATCTATCTGTCTGTCTATCTGTCTGTCTATCTGTCTGTCTATCTGTCTGTCTGTCAGTCTATCTATCTGTCTATCTATCTATCTATCTATCTATCTATCTATCTATCTATCTATCTATCTATCTATCTATCTATCTATCTACCGCTCTCCCTCCCTCTCTATCTATCTATTGCCCTCCCTTACTCTGTTGCCCTCTCTCTCTATCTATCTATCAATCGCCCTCCCTCTATCGCCCTCCCTCTATCTATCGCCCTCCCTCTATCTATCTATCTATCTATCTATCTATCTATCTATCTATCTATCTATCTATCTATCTATCTATCTATCTATCGCCCTCCCTTACTCTATCACCCTCCCTCTCTATCTATCTATCTATCTATCTATCTATCTATCTATCTATCTATCTATCTATCTATCTATCTATCTATCTATCTATCTATCTATCTATCTATCTATCTATCTATCTATCTATCTATCTATCTATCTATCTATCTATCTATCTATCTATCTATCTATCTATCTATCTATCTCCCTCCCTTACTCTCTCGTTCTATCTCTCTCTATCTATCTATCTATCTATCTATCTATCTATCTATCTATCTATCTATCTATCTATCTATCTATCTATCTATCTATCTATCTATCTATCGCTCTCGCTCCCTCTCTATCTATCTATTGCCCTCCCTCTCTATCTATCACCCTCCCTTACTCTATCGCCCTCCCTCTCTATCTATTGCCCTCACCTACTCTATCGCCCTCCCTCTATCTATCGCCCTCCCTCTATCTATCTATCTATCTATCTATCTATCTATCTATCTATCTATCTATCTATCTATCTATCTATCTATCTATCTATCTATCTATCTATCTATCTATCTATCTATCTATCTATCTATCTATCTATCTATCTATCTATCGATCTATCGCCCTCACCTACTCTATCGCCCTCCCTCTATCTATCGCCCTCCCTCCCTCTCTATCGCCCTCCCTTTATCTATCGATTGCCACCACTCACTCTATCTATCGCCCTCACTCACTCTTATCTATCGCCCTCCCTCTATCTATCTATCGCCCTCCCTCACTCAATCTATCTATCGCACTCTCTATATCTATCTATCTCCCTCCCTTACTCCCTCTATCTATTGCCCTCCCTTACTCCCTCTATCTATCTATCGCCCTCCCTCTATCTATCTATCACCCTCCCTCCCTATCGCCCTCCCTCTATCTATCTATCGCCCTCCCTCTATCTATCTATCTATCTATCTATCTATCTATCTATCTATCTATCTATCTATCTATCTATCTATCTATCTATCTATCTATCTATCTATCTATCTATCTATCTATCTATCTATCTATCTATCTATCTATCTATCTATTACCCTCCCTCACTCTATCTATCACCCTCCCTTACTATATCTATCTATCTATCGCCCTCCCTCTATCTATCGCCCTCCCTTACTCTATCTATCTATTGCCCTCTCTCTCTATATCTATCGCCCTCCCTTACTCTCTCTATCTATCGCCCTCCCTTGCTCCCTCTATCTATATATCGCCCTCCCTCTATCTATCTATCGCCCTCTCTCTATCTATCTATCGCCTTCCCTCTATCTATCTATCTATCGCCTTCCCTCTATCTATCGCCCTCCCTCTATCTATCGCCCTCCCTCTCTATCTATCTATCTCTCTATCCCCCTCCCTCTATCTATCACTCTCCCTCCCTCTATCTATTGCCCTCCCTTACTCTATCGCACTCCCTATCTATCTATCTATCTATCTATCTATCTATCTATCTATCTATCTATCTATCTATCTATCTATCTATCTATCTATCTATCTATCTATCTATCACCCTCACTTACTCTATCTATCTATCTATCTATCTATCTATCTATCTATCTATCTATCTATCTATCTATCTATCTATCTATCTATCTATCTATCTATCTATCTATTTATCGCCCTCCCTCACTCAATCTATCTATCGCCCTCTCTCTATCTATCTATTGCCCTCCCTTACTCCCTCTATCTATCGCCCTCCCTTACTCCCTCTATCTATCTATCGCCCTCCCTCCATCTATCTATCGCCCTCCCTCCCTATCGCCCTCCCTCTATCTATCGATCGCCACCACTCACTCTATCTATCACCCACCCTCACTCTTATCTATCGCCCTCCCTCTATCTATCTATCGCCCTCCCTCACTCAATCTATCTATCGCCCTCTCTATATCTATCTATCGCCCTCCCTTACTCCCTCTATCTATTGCCCTCCCTTACTCCCTCTATCTATCTATCGCCCTCCCTCTATCTATGTATCACCCTCCCTCCCTATCGCCCTCCCTCTATCTATCTATCGCCCTCCCTCTATCTATCTATCTATCTATCTATCTATCTATCTATCTATCTATCTATCTATCTATCTATCTATCTATCTATCTATCTATCTATCTATCTATCTATCTATCTATCTATCTATCTATCTATCTATCTATCTATCTATCTATCTATCTATCTATCGCTCTCCCTCCCTCTCTATCAAGCTATCGCCCTCACTCTCTATCTATCTATTGCCCTCCCTTACTCCGTCGCCCTCCCTCTCTATCTATCTATCAATCGCCCTCCCTCTATCTATCGCCCTATCTATCTATCGCCCTATCTATCTATCTATCTATCTATCTATCTATCTATCTATCTATCTATCTATCTATCTATCTATCTATCTATCTATCTATCTATCTATCTATCTATCTATCTATCTATCTATCTATCTATCTATCACCCTCCCTCACTCTATCTATCACCCTCCCTTACTATATCTATCTATCTATCGCCTTCCCTCTATCTATCGCCCTCCCTCTATCTATCGCCCTCCCTTACTCTATCTATCTATTGCCCTCTCTCTCTATATCTATCGCCCTCCCTTACTCCCTCTATCTATCGCCCTCCCTTGCTCCCTCTATCTATATATCGCCCTCCCTCTATCTATCTATCGCCCTCTCTCTATCTATCTATCTATCGCCTTCCCTCTATCTATCTATCTATCGCCTTCCCTCTATCTATCGCCCTCCCTCTATCTATCGCCCTCCCTCTCTATCTATCTATCTCTCTATCCCCCTCCCTCTATCTATCACTCTCCCTCCCTCTATCTATTGCCCTCCCTTACTCTATCGCACTCCCTATCTATCTGTCTATCTATCTATCTATCTATCTATCTATCTATCTATCTATCTATCTATCTATCTATCTATCTATCTATCTATCTATCACCCTCACTTACTCTATCTATCTATCTATCTATCTATCTATCTATCTATCTATCTATCTATCTATCTATCTATCTATCTATCTATCTATCTATCTATCTATCTATCTATCTATTTATCACCCTCCCTCACTCAATCTATCTATCTATCGCCCTCTCTCTATCTATCTATCGCCATCCCTTACTCCCTCTATCTATCTATCGCCCTCCCTCCATCTATCTATCGCCCTCCCTCCCTATCGCCCTCCCTCTATCTATCGATCGCCACCACTCACTCTATCTATCACCCACCCTCACTCTTATCTATCGCCCTCCCTCTATCTATCTATCGCCCTCCCTCACTCAATCTATCTATCGCCCTCTCTATATCTATCTATCGCCCTCCCTTACTCCCTCTATCTATTGCCCTCCCTTACTCCCTCTATCTATCTATCGCCCTCCCTCTATCTATGTATCACCCTCCCTCTATCTATCTATCTATCTCCTTCCCTCTATCTATCTATCTATCTATCTATCTATCTATCTATCTATCTATCTATCTATCTATCTATCTATCTATCTATCTATCTATCTATCTATCTATTTATCGCCCTCCCTCACTCAATCTATCTATCTATCGCCCTCTCTCTATCTATCTATTGCCCTCCCTTACTCCCTCTATCTATCGCCCTCCCTTACTCCCTCTATCTATCTATCGCCCTCCCTCCATCTATCTATCGCCCTCCCTCCCTATCGCCCTCCCTCTATCTATCGATCGCCACCACTCACTCTATCTATCACCCACCCTCACTCTTATCTATCGCCCTCCCTCTATCTATCTATCGCCCTCCCTCACTCAATCTATCTATCGCCCTCTCTATATCTATCTATCGCCCTCCCTTACTCCCTCTATCTATTGCCCTCCCTTACTCCCTCTATCTATCTATCGCCCTCCCTCTATCTATGTATCACCCTCCCTCCCTATCGCCCTCCCTCTATCTATCTATCGCCCTCCCTCTATCTATCTATCTATCTATCTATCTATCTATCTATCTATCTATCTATCTATCTATCTATCTATCTATCTATCTATCTATCTATCTATCTATCTATCTATCTATCTATCTATCTATCTATCTATCTATCTATCTATCTATCGCTTTCCCTCACTCTACCTATCTATCGCCATCCCTCACTCTATCACCCTCCCTCACTCTATCTATCGCCCTCCCTCTATCTATTGCCCTCCCTTTATCAATCTATCGCCCTCCCTCTATCTATCTATCTATCACCCTCCCTCCCTATCGCCCTTCCTCTATCTATCTATCACCCTCCCTCTATCTATCGCCCTCCATCTATCTATCTATCTATCTATCTATCTATCTATCTATCTATCTATCTATTTATCGCCCTCCCTCACTCAATCTATCTATCTATCGCCCTCCCTCTATCTATCGCCCTCCATCTATCTATCTTTCTATCTATCTATCTATCTATCTATCTATCTATCTATCTATCTATCTATCTATCTATCTATCTATCGCCCTCCCTCACTCAATCTATCTATCT
>NW_028251674.1:915000-917500 GCF_964263255.1 Lissotriton vulgaris | reverse complement strand
CTATCTATCTGTCTGTCTATCTGTCTGTCTATCTGTCTGTCTATCTGTCTGTCTATCTATCTGCCTGTCTATCTGTCTGTCTATCTGTCTGTCTATCTGTCTGTCTATCTATCTGTCTGTCTATCTGTCTATCTATCTGTCTGTATATCTGTCTGTCTATCTATCCATCTATCTGTCTGTCTATCTGTCTGTCTATCTGTCTGTCTGTCTATCTGTCTGTCTATCTGTCTGTCTATCTATCTGTCTGTCTATCTATCTATCTATCTATCTATCTATCTATCTATCTATCTATCTACCGCTCTCCCTCCCTCTCTATCTATCTATTGCCCTCCCTCTCTATCTATCACCCTCCCTTACTCTATCGCCCTCCCTCTCTATCTATCTATCTATCTCCCTCCCTCACTCTCGCTATCTATCTCTCTATCTATCGCCCTCTCTTACTCTATCGCCCTCCCTCTCTATCTATCGCCCTCCCTTACTCTATCTCCCTCTCTATCTATCTATCGCCCTCCCTTCCTCTCTATCTATATATCGCCCTCCCTCAATCTATCGATCGTCCTCCCTCACTCTATCTATCTATCGCCCTCCCTCACTCTGTCTATCGCCCTCCCTCACTCTATCTATCGCCCTCCCTCACTCTATCTATCTATCCATCTATCGCCCTCGCGCACTCTATCTATCGCCCTCCCGCTATCTATCTATCGCCCTCCCTCTATCTATCTATCTATGGCCCCCCTCCTCTTATATATCGCCATCCCTTACTCGCCCTCCCTCCCTCTCTATCTATCTATCACCCTCCCTCTTTATCTATCTATCGCTCTCCCTCCCTCTATCTATCGCCCTTACTCCCTCTATCTATCTATCGCCCTCTATCTATCGCCCTCCCTCCCTCTATCTATCTCTCTATCTATCTATTGCCCTCACCTACTCTATCGCCCTCCCTCTATCTATCGCCCTCCCTCTATCTATCTATCTATCTATCTATCTATCTATCTATCTATCTATCTATCTATCTATCTATCTATCTATCTATCTATCTATCTATCTATCTATCTATCTATCTATCTATTGCCCTCACCTACTCTATCGCCCTCCCTCTATCTATCGCCTTCCCTCCCTCTCTATCTTTCGCCCTCCCTTACTCTATCTATCGCCCTCCCTTACTCTATCGCCCTCCCTCCCTCTCTATCGCCCTCCCTTTATCTATCGATTGCCACCACTCACTCTATCTATCGCCCTCCCTCACTCTTATCTATCGCCCTCCCTCACTCAATCTATCTATCTATCGCCCTCCCTTACTCCCTCTATCTATCGCCCTCCCTTGCTCCCTCTATCTATATATCGCCCTCCCTCTATCTATCTATCGCCCTCCCTCCCTATCGCCCTCCCTCTATCTATCTATCGCCCTCCCTTACTCGCCCTCCCTCCCTCTCTATCTATCTATCGCTCTCCCTCTATCTATCGCCCTTACTCCCTCTATCTATCTATCGCCCTCTATCTATCGCCCTCCCTCCCTCTCTATCTATCTTTCGGCCTCCCTCTCTATCTATCTATCTATCGCCCTCCCTTACTCTATCGCCCTCCCTCTCTATCTATCTATCAATCGCCCTCCCTCTATCGCCCTCCCTTTATCTATCGCCCTCCCTCTATCTATCTATCTATCTATCTATCTATCTATCTATCTATCTATCTATCTATCTATCTATCTATCTATCTATCTATCTATCTATCTATCTATCTATCTATCTATCTATCTATCTATCTATCTATCTATCTCCCTCCCTCTATCTATCACCCTCTCACCCTCTATCTATCACCCTCTCACCCTCTATCTATCACGCTCCCTTACTTTATCGCCCTCCCTCTCTATCAAACTATCGCCCTCCCTTACTCTCTCTCTATCTATCTATCTATCTATCGCCCTCTCTATATCTATCGATCGCCACCACTCACTCTATCTATCACCCACCCTCACTCTTATCTATCGCCCTCCCTCTATCTATCTATCGCCCTCCCTCACTCAATCTATCTATCACCCTCTCTATATCTATCTATCGCCCTCCCTTACTCCCTCTATCTATTGCCCTCCCTTACTCCCTCTATCTATCTATCGCCCTCCCTCTATCTATCTATCACCCTCCCTCCCTATCGCCCTCCCTCTATCTATCTATCTATCTATCTATCTATCTATCTATCTATCTATCTATCTATCTATCTATCTATCTATCTATCTATCTATGTATCACCCTCACTTACTCTATCTATCTATCTATCTATCTATCTATCTATCTATCTATCTATCTATCTATCTATCTATCTATCTATCTATCTATCTATCTATCTATCACCCTCACTTACTCTATCTATCTATCTATCTATCTATCTATCTATCTATCTATCTATCTATCTATCTATCTATCTATCTATCTATCTATCTGTCTGTCTGTCTGTCTGTCTGTCTGTCTGTCTGTCTGTCTGTCTGTCTGTCTGTCTGTCTGTC
>NW_028251674.1:907500-910000 GCF_964263255.1 Lissotriton vulgaris | reverse complement strand
CTATCTATCGCCCTCTATCTATCGCCCTCCCTCCCTCTCTATCTATCTTTCGGCCTCCCTCTCTATCTATCTATCTATCGCCCTCCCTTACTCTATCGCCCTCCCTCTCTATCTATCTATCAATCGCCCTCCCTCTATCGCCCTCCCTTTATCTATCGCCCTCCCTCTATCTATCTATCTATCTATCTATCTATCTATCTATCTATCTATCTATCTATCTATCTATCTATCTATCTATCTATCTATCTATCTATCTATCTATCTATCTATCTATCTATCTATCTATCTATCTATCTCCCTCCCTCTATCTATCACCCTCTCACCCTCTATCTATCACCCTCTCACCCTCTATCTATCACGCTCCCTTACTTTATCGCCCTCCCTCTCTATCAAACTATCGCCCTCCCTTACTCTCTCTCTATCTATCTATCTATCTATCGCCCTCTCTATATCTATCGATCGCCACCACTCACTCTATCTATCACCCACCCTCACTCTTATCTATCGCCCTCCCTCTATCTATCTATCGCCCTCCCTCACTCAATCTATCTATCACCCTCTCTATATCTATCTATCGCCCTCCCTTACTCCCTCTATCTATTGCCCTCCCTTACTCCCTCTATCTATCTATCGCCCTCCCTCTATCTATCTATCACCCTCCCTCCCTATCGCCCTCCCTCTATCTATCTATCTATCTATCTATCTATCTATCTATCTATCTATCTATCTATCTATCTATCTATCTATCTATCTATCTATCTATCTATGTATCACCCTCACTTACTCTATCTATCTATCTATCTATCTATCTATCTATCTATCTATCTATCTATCTATCTATCTATCTATCTATCTATCTATCTATCTATCTATCTATCTATCTATCTATCACCCTCACTTACTCTATCTATCTATCTATCTATCTATCTATCTATCTATCTATCTATCTATCTATCTATCTGTCTGTCTGTCTGTCTGTCTGTCTGTCTGTCTGTCTGTCTGTCTGTCTGTCTGTCTGTCTGTCTGTCTGTCTGTCTATCTGTCTATCTATCTATCTATCTATCTATCTATCTATCTATCTATCTATCTATCTATCTATCTATCTATCTATCTATCTATCTATCTATCTATCTATCTATCTATCTATCTATCTATCTGTCTGTCTGTCTGTCTGTCTGTCTGTCTGTCTGTCTGTCTGTCTGTCTGTCTGTCTGTCTGTCTGTCTGTCTGTCTGTCTGTCTGTCTGTCTGTCTGTCTGTCTGTCTGTCTGTCTGTCTATCTATCTATCTATCTATCTATCTACCGCTCTCCCTCCCTCTCTATCAAGCTATCGCCCTCACTCTCTATCTATCTATTGCCCTCCCTTACTCTGTTGCCCTCTCTCTCTATCTATCTCTCTATCTATCTATTGCCCTCACCTACTCTATCGCCCTCCCTCTATCTATCGCCCTCCCTCTATCTATCTATCTATCTATCTATCTATCTATCTATCTCCCTCCCTCTATCTATCGCCCTCCCTCCCTCTATCCATCGCCCTCCCTTACTCTATCACCCTCCCTATCTATCTATCTATCTATCTATCTATCTATCTATCTATCTATCTATCTATCTATCTATCTATCCATCTATCTATCTATCTATCTATCTATCTATCTATCTATCTATCTATCTATCTATCTATCTATCTCCCTCCCTTACTCTCTCGTTCTATCTATCTATCTATCTATCTATTCATCTATCTATCTATCTATCTATCTATCTATCTATCTATCTATCTATCTATCGCTCTCCCTCCCTCTCTATCTATCTATTGCCCTCCCTTTATCTATCGATTGCCACCACTCACTCTATCTATCGCCCTCCCTCACTCTTATCTATCGCCCTCCCTCACTCAATCTATCTATCTATCGCCCTCCCTTAATCTATCTATCTATTGCCCTCTCTCTCTATATCTATCGCCCTCCCTTACTCCCTCTATCTATCGCCCTCCCTTGCTCCCTCTATCTATATATCGCCCTCCCTCTATCTATCTATCGCCCTCCCTCCCTATCGCCCTCCCTCTATCTATCTATCGCCCTCCCTTACTCGCCCTCCCTCCCTCTCTATCTATCTATCACCCTCCCTCTTTATCTATCTATCGCTCTCCCTCCCTCTATCTATCGCCCTTACTCCCTCTATCTATCTATCGCCCTCTATCTATCGCCCTCCCTCCCTCTATCTATCTCTCTATCTATCTATTGCCCTCACCTACTCTATCGCCCTCCCTCTATCTATCGCCCTCCCTCTATCTATCTATCTATCTATCTATCTATCTATCTATCTATCTATCTATCTATCTATCTATCTATCTATCTATCTATCTATCTATCTATCTATCTCCCTCCCTCTATCTATCGCCCTCCCTCCCTCTATCCATCGCCCTCCCTTACTCTATCACCCTCCCTATCTATCTATCTATCTATCTATCTATCCATCTATCTATCTATCTATCTATCTATCT
>NW_028251674.1:900000-902500 GCF_964263255.1 Lissotriton vulgaris | reverse complement strand
TATCTATCTATCTATCTATCTATCGCCTTCTCTATCTATCTATCGCTTTCCCTCACTCTACCTATCTATCGCCCTCCCTCACTCAATCTATCTATCGCCCTCTCTCTATCTATCGCCCTCCCTTACTCTATCGCCCTCCCTCTCTATCTATCTATCAATCGCCCTCCCTCTATCGCCCTCCCTCTATCTATCGCCCTCCCTCTATCTATCACCCTCTCTCCCTCTATCACGCTCCCTTACTTTATCGCCCTCCCTCTCTATCAATCTATCGCCCTCCCTTACTCTCTCTCTCTATCTATCTATCTATCTATCTATCTATCTATCTATCTATCGCCTTCTCTATCTATCTATCGCTTTCCCTCACTCTACCTATCTATCTATCGCCCTCCCTCACTCAATCTATCTATCGCCCTCTCTCTATCTATCGCCCTCCCTTACTCCCTCTATCTATTGCCCTCCCTTACTCCCTCTATCTATCTATCGCCCTCCTTCTATCTATCGATCGCCACCACTCACTCTATCTATCACCCACCCTCACTCTTATCTATCGCCCTCCCTCTATCTATCTATCGCCCTCCCTCACTCAATCTATCTATCACCCTCTCTATATCTATCTATCGCCCTCCCTTACTCCCTCTATCTATTGCCCTCCCTTACTCCCTCTATCTATCTATCGCCCTCCCTCTATCTATCTATCACCCTCCCTCCCTATCGCCCTCCCTCTATCTATCTATCGCCCCCTATCTATCTATCTATCTATCTATCTATCTATCTATCTATCTATCTATCTATCTATCTATCTATCTATCTATCTATCTATCTATCTATCTATCTATCTATCTATCTATCTATCTATCTATCTATCTATCTATCTATCTATCTATCTATCTATCTATCTATCTATCTATCTATCTATCTATCTATCTATCTATCTATCTAATTATCTATCTATCTATCTATCTATCTATCTATCTATCTATCTATCTATCTATCTATCTATCTATCTAATTATCTATCCATCTATCCATCTATCCATCTATCCATCTATCCATCTATCCATCTATCCATCTATCCATCTATCCATCTATCCATCTATCCATCTATCCATCTATCCATCTATCTCCCTCCCTCTATCTATCGCCCTCCCTTCCTCTCTATCTATATATCGCCCTCCCTCAATCTATCGATCGTCCTCCCTCACTCTATCTATTTATCTTCCTCCCTCACTCTATCTATTTATCTTCCTCCCTCACTCTATCTATTTATCTTCCTCCCTCACTCTATCTATTTATCTTCCTCCCTCACTCTATCTATTTATCTTCCTCCCTCACTCTATCTATTTATCTTCCTCCCTCACTCACTCTATCGCCCTCCCTCACTCACTCTATCGCCCTCCCTCACTCTATCTATCTATCGCCCTCCCTCACTCTATCTATCTATCGCCCTCCCTCACTCTATCTATCTATCGCCCTCCCTCACTCTGTCTATCGCCCTCCCTCACTCTGTCTATCGCCCTCCCTCACTCTTATCTATCGCCTTCCCTCACTCTTATCTATCGCCCTCCCTCACTCTTATCTATCGCCCTCCCTCCCTCTTATCTATCGCCCTCCCTCACTCTTATCTATCGCCCTCCCTCACTCAATCTATCTATCTATCGCCCTCTCTCTATCTATCTATCGCCCTCCCTTACTCCCTCTATCTATTGCCCTCCCTTACTCCCTCTATCTATCTATCGCCCTCCCTCCATCTATCTATCGCCCTCCCTCCCTATCGCCCTCCCTCTATCTATCTATCACCCACGCTCACTCTTATCTATCGCCCTCCCTCTATCTATCTATCGCCCTCCCTCACTCAATCTATCTATCGCCCTCTCTATATCTATCTATCGCCCTCACTTACTCTATCTATCTATCTGTCCATCTATCTATCTGTCCATCTATCTATCTGTCCATCTATCTATCTGTCCATCTATCTATCTGTCCGTCCGTCCGTCCGTCCGTCCGTCCGTCTGTCTGTCTGTCCGTCTGTCCGTCTGTCCGTCTATCTATCTATCTATCTATCTATCTATCTATCTATCTATCTATCTATCTATCTATCTATCTATCTATCTATCTATCTATCTATCTATCTATCTATCTATCTATCTATCTATCTATCTATCTATCTATCTCCCTCCCTCTATCTATCGCCCTCCCTTCCTCTCTATCTATATATCGCCCTCCCTCAATCTATCGATCGTCCTCCCTCACTCTATCTATTTATCTTCCTCCCTCACTCACTCTATCGCCCTCCCTCACTCTATCTATCTATCGCCCTCCCTCACTCTGTCTATCGCCCTCCCTCACTCTTATCTATCGCCTTCCCTCACTCTTATCTATCGCCCTCCCTCACTCTTATCTATCGCCCTCCCTCACTCTTATCTATCGCCTTCCCTCACTCTTATCTATCGCCCTCCCTCACTCAATCTATCTATCTATCGCCCTCTCTCTATCTATCTATC
>NW_028251674.1:887500-895000 GCF_964263255.1 Lissotriton vulgaris | reverse complement strand
CCCCCTCTATCTATCTATCTATCTATTACCCTCCCTCACTCTATCTATCACCCTCCCTTACTATATCTATCTATCTATCGCCCTCCCTCTATCTATCGCCCTCCCTTACTCTATCTATCTATTGCCCTCTCTCTCTATATCTATCGCCCTCCCTCACGCTATCTATCTATCGCCCTCCCTCACTCTATCTATCTATCGCCCTCCCTCACTCTGTCTATCGCCCTCCCTCACTCTGTCTATCGCCCTCCCTCACTCTTATCTATCGCCTTCCCTCACTCTTATCTATCGCCCTCCCTCACTCTTATCTATCGCCCTCCCTCCCTCTTATCTATCGCCCTCCCTCACTCTTATCTATCGCCCTCCCTCACTCAATCTATCTATCTATCGCCCTCTCTCTATCTATCTATCGCCCTCCCTTACTCCCTCTATCTATTGCCCTCCCTTACTCCCTCTATCTATCTATCGCCCTCCCTCCATCTATCCATCGCCCTCCCTCCCTATCGCCCTCCCTCTATCTATCTATCACCCACGCTCACTCTTATCTATCGCCCTCCCTCTATCTATCTATCGCCCTCCCTCACTCAATCTATCTATCGCCCTCTCTATATCTATCTATCGCCCTCACTTACTCTATCTATCTATCTGTCCATCTATCTATCTGTCCATCTATCTATCTGTCCATCTATCTATCTGTCCATCTATCTATCTGTCCGTCCGTCCGTCCGTCCGTCTGTCCGTCTGTCCGTCTGTCCGTCTGTCCATCTATCTATCTATCTATCTATCTATCTATCTATCTATCTATCTATCTATCTATCTATCTATCTATCTATCTATCTATCTATCTATCTATCTATCTATCTATCTATCTATCTATCTCCCTCCCTCTATCTATCGCCCTCCCTTCCTCTCTATCTATATATCGCCCTCCCTCAATCTATCGATCGTCCTCCCTCACTCTATCTATTTATCTTCCTCCCTCACTCTATCTATTTATCTTCCTCCCTCACTCTATCTATTTATCTTCCTCCCTCACTCACTCTATCGCCCTCCCTCACTCTATCTATCTATCGCCCTCCCTCACTCTGTCTATCGCCCTCCCTCACTCTTATCTATCGCCTTCCCTCACTCTTATCTATCGCCCTCCCTCACTCTTATCTATCGCCCTCCCTCACTCTTATCTATCGCCTTCCCTCACTCTTATCTATCGCTCTCCCTCACTCAATCTATCTATCTATCGCCCTCTCTCTATCTATCTATCGCCCTCCCTTACTCCCTCTATCTATTGCCCTCCCTTACTCCCTCTATCTATCTATCGCCCTCCCTCCATCTATCTATCGCCCTCCCTCCCTATCGCCCTCCCTCTATCTATCTATCACCCACGCTCACTCTTATCTATCGCCCTCCCTCTATCTATCTATCGCCCTCCCTCACTCAATCTATCTATCGCCCTCTCTATATCTATCTATCGCCCTCACTTACTCTATCTATCTATCTGTCCATCTATCTATCTGTCCATCTATCTATCTGTCCATCTATCTATCTGTCCATCTATCTATCTGTCCGTCCGTCCGTCCGTCCGTCCGTCCGTCCGTCCGTCTGTCCGTCTGTCCGTCTGTCCGTCTGTCCGTCTGTCCGTCTGTCCGTCTATCTATCTATCTATCTATCTATCTATCTATCTATCTATCTATCTATCTATCTATCTATCTATCTATCTATCTATCTATCTATCTATCTATCTATCTATCTATCAATCTGTCTATCTATCTATTTGTCCATCTATCTGTCCATCTATGTCCATCTATCTGTCCATCTATCTGTCCATCTATCTGTCCATCTATCTATCCATCTATCTATCCGTCTATCTATCCGTCTATCTGTCTGTCTATCTGTCTGTATATCTGTCTGTATATCTGTCTGTCTATCTATCTATCTATCTATCTATCTATCTATCTATCTATCTATCTATCTATCTATCTATCTATCTATCTATCTATCGCTCACCCTCCCTCTCTATCAAGCTATCGCCCTCACTCTCTATCTATCTATTGCCCTCCCTTACTCCGTCGTCCTCCCTCTCTATCTATCTATCAATCGCCCTCCCTCTATCGCCCTCCCTCTATCTATCGCCCTATCTATCTATCTATCTATCTATCTATCTATCTATCTATCTATCTATCTATCTATCTATCTATCTATCTATCTATCTATCTATCTATCTATCTATCTATCTATTGCCCTCCCCCTCTAATCTATCGCCCTCCCTTACTCGCCCTCCCTCCCTCTCTATCTATCTATCACCCTCCCTCTTTATCTATCTATCGCTCTCCCTCCCTCTATCTATCGCCCTTACTCCATCTATCTATCTATCGCCCTCTATCTATCGCCCTCCCTCCCTCTATCTATCTCTCTATCTATCTATTGCCCTCACCTACTCTATCGCCCTCCCTCTATCTATCGCCATCTATCTATCTATCTATCTATCTATCTATCTATCTATCTATCTATCTATCTATCTATCTATCTATCTATCTGTCTGTCTGTCTGTCTGTCTGTCTGTCTGTCTGTCTGTCTGTCTGTCTGTCTGTCTGTCTGTCTGTCTGTCTGTCTGTCTGTCTGTCTGTCTGTCTGTCTGTCTGTCTGTCTGTCTGTCTGTCTGTCTGTCTATCTATCTATCTATCTATCCGTCTATCCATCTATCTGTCCATCTATCTGCCCATCTATCTGTCCATCTATCTATCCATCTATCTATCCATCCATCCATCTATCTATCCATCTATCTATCTGTCTGTCTATCTGTCTGTCTGTCTATCTGTCTGTCTGTCTATCTGTCTGTCTGTCTATCTGTCTGTCTATCTATCTGTCTATCTATCTATCTATCTATCTATCTATCTATCTATCTATCTATCTATCTACCGCTCTCCCTCTATCTATCTATCTATCTATCTATCTATCTATCTATCTATCTATCTATCTATCTATCTATCTATCTATCTATCTATCTATCTATCTATCTATCTATCTATCTCCCTCCCTCTATCTATCGCCCTCCCTCCCTCTATCTATCGCCCTCCCTTACTCTATCACCCTCCCTCTCTCTATCTATCTATCTATCTATCTATCTATCTATCTATCTATCTATCTATCTATCTATCTATCTATCTCCCTCCCTTACTCTCTCGTTCTATCTCTCTATCTATCTATCTATCTTTCTATCTTTCTATCTATCTATCTATCTATCTATTGCCCTCACCTACTCTATCGCCCTCCCTCTATCTATCGCCTTCCCTCCCTCTCTATCTTTCGCCCTCCCTTACTCTATCTATCGCCCTCCCTTACTCTATCGCCCTCCCTCCCTCTCTATCGCCCTCCCTTTATCTATCGATTGCCACCACTCACTCTATCTATCGCCCTCCCTCACTCCTATCTATCGCCCTCCCTCACTCAATCTATCTATCTATCGCCCTCCCTTAATCTATCTATCTATTGCCCTCTCTCTCTATATCTATCGCCCTCCCTTACTCCCTCTATCTATCGCCCTCCCTTGCTCCCTCTATCTATATATCGCCCTCCCTCTATCTATCTATCGCCCTCCCTCCCTATCGCCCTCCCTCTATCTATCTATCGCCCTCCCTTACTCGCCCTCCCTCCCTCTCTATCTATCTATCACCCTCCCTCTTTATCTATCTATCGCTCTCCCTCCCTCTATCTATCGCCCTTACTCCCTCTATCTATCTATCGCCCTCTATCTATCGCCCTCCCTCCCTCTATCTATCTCTCTATCTATCTATTGCCCTCACCTACTCTATCGCCCTCCCTCTATCTATCGCCCTCCATCTATCTATCTATCTATCTATCTATCTATCTATCTATCTATCTATCTATCTATCTATCTATCTATCTATCTATCTATCTATCACCCTCACTTACTCTATCTATCTATCTATCTATCTATCTATCTATCTATCTATCTATCTATCTATCTATCTATCTATCTATCTATCTATCTATCTATCTATCTATCTATCTCCCTCCCTCTATCTATCGCCCTCCCTTCCTCTCTATCTATCTATCGCCCTCCCTCTATCTATCGCCCTCCCTTCCTCTCTATCTATATATCGCCCTCCCTCTATCTATCGCCCTCCCTTCCTCTCTATCTATATATCGCCCTCCCTCACTCACTCTATCGCCCTCCCTCACTCTATCTATCTATCGCCCTCCCTCACTCTATCTGTCTATCGCCCTCCCTCACTCACTCTATCGCCCTCCCTCACTCTATCTGTCTATCGCCCTCCCTCACTCTGTCTATCGCCCTCCCTCACTCTGTCTATCGCCCTCCCTCACTCAATCTATCTATCTATCGCCCTCTCTCTATCTATCTATCGCCCTCCCTTACTCCCTCTATCTATTGCCCTCCCTTACTCCCTCTATCTATCTATCGCCCTCCCTCCATCTATCTATCGCCCTCCCTCCCTATCGCCCTCCCTCTATCTATCTATCACCCACGCTCACTCTTATCTATCGCCCTCCCTCTATCTATCTATCGCCCTCCCTCACTCAATCTATCTATCGCCCTCTCTATATCTATCTATCGCCCTCACTTACTCTATCTATCTATCTGTCCATCTATCTATCTGTCCATCTATCTATCTGTCCATCTATCTATCTGTCCATCTATCTATCTGTCCGTCCGTCCGTCCGTCCGTCCGTCTGTCCGTCTGTCCGTCTGTCCGTCTGTCCGTCTGTCCGTCTATCTATCTATCTATCTATCTATCTATCTATCTATCTATCTATCTATCTATCTATCTATCTATCTATCTATCTATCTATCTATCTATCTATCTATCTATCTATCTATCTATCTATCTATCTATCTATCTATCTATCTATCTATCTATCTATCTATCTATCTATCTATCTATCTCCCTCCCTCTATCTATCGCCCTCCCTTCCTCTCTATCTATATATCGCCCTCCCTCTATCTATCGCCCTCCCTTCCTCTCTATCTATATATCGCCCTCCCTCAATCTATCGATCGTCCTCCCTCACTCTATCTATTTATCTTCCTCCCTCACTCACTCTATCGCCCTCCCTCACTCTATCTATCTATCGCCCTCCCTCACTCTGTCTATCGCCCTCCCTCACTCTTATCTATCGCCTTCCCTCACTCTTATCTATCGCCCTCCCTCACTCTTATCTATCGCCCTCCCTCACTCTTATCTATCGCCCTCCCTCACTCTTATCTATCGCCTTCCCTCACTCTTATCTATCGCCCTCCCTCACTCAATCTATCTATCTATCGCCCTCTCTCTATCTATCTATCGCCCTCCCTTACTCCCTCTATCTATTGCCCTCCCTTACTCCCTCTATCTATCTATCGCCCTCCCTCCATCTATCTATCGCCCTCCCTCCCTATCGCCCTCCCTCTATCTATCTATCACCCACGCTCACTCTTATCTATCGCCCTCCCTCTATCTATCTATCGCCCTCCCTCACTCAATCTATCTATCGCCCTCTCTATATCTATCTATCGCCCTCACTTACTCTATCTATCTATCTGTCCATCTATCTATCTGTCCATCTATCTATCTGTCCATCTATCTATCTGTCCATCTATCTATCTGTCCGTCCGTCCGTCCGTCCGTCCGTCTGTCCGTCTGTCCGTCTGTCCGTCTGTCCGTCTGTCCGTCTATCTATCTATCTATCTATCTATCTATCTATCTATCTATCTATCTATCTATCTATCTATCTATCTATCTATCTATCTATCTATCTATCTATCTATCTATCTATCTATCTATCTATCTATCTATCTATCTATCTATCTATCTATCTATCTATCTATCTATCTATCTATCTATCTATCTATCTATCTATCTCCCTCCCTCTATCTATCGCCCTCCCTTCCTCTCTATCTATATATCGCCCTCCCTCTATCTATCGCCCTCCCTTCCTCTCTATCTATATATCGCCCTCCCTCAATCTATCGATCGTCCTCCCTCACTCTATCTATTTATCTTCCTCCCTCACTCACTCTATCGCCCTCCCTCACTCTATCTATCTATCGCCCTCCCTCACTCTGTCTATCGCCCTCCCTCACTCTTATCTATCGCCTTCCCTCACTCTTATCTATCGCCCTCCCTCACTCTTATCTATCGCCCTCCCTCACTCTTATCTATCGCCCTCCCTCACTCTTATCTATCGCCTTCCATCACTCTTATCTATCGCCCTCCCTCACTCAATCTATCTATCTATCGCCCTCTCTCTATCTATCTATCGCCCT
Organism: Lissotriton vulgaris; assembly: GCF_964263255.1. Taxonomy (NCBI): domain Eukaryota; kingdom Metazoa; phylum Chordata; class Amphibia; order Caudata; family Salamandridae; genus Lissotriton; species Lissotriton vulgaris. The sequence goes on along the minus strand of NW_028251674.1, from coordinate 888,720 downwards.
CCCTTACTCCCTCTATCTATTGCCCTCCCTTACTCCCTCTATCTATCTATCGCCCTCCCTCCATCTATCTATCGCCCTCCCTCCCTATCGCCCTCCCTCTATCTATCTATCACCCACGCTCACTCTTATCTATCGCCCTCCCTCTATCTATCTATCGCCCTCCCTCACTCAATCTATCTATCGCCCTCTCTATATCTATCTATCGCCCTCACTTACTCTATCTATCTATCTGTCCATCTATCTATCTGTCCATCTATCTATCTGTCCATCTATCTATCTGTCCATCTATCTATCTGTCCGTCCGTCCGTCCGTCCGTCTGTCCGTCTGTCCGTCTGTCCGTCTGTCCGTCTGTCCGTCTGTCCGTCTATCTATCTATCTATCTATCTATCTATCTATCTATCTATCTATCTATCTATCTATCTATCTATCTATCTATCTATCTATCTATCTATCTATCTATCTATCTATCTATCTATCTATCTGTCTATCGATCTGTCTATCTATCTATTTGTCCATCTATCTGTCCATCTATGTCCATCTATCTGTCCATCTATCTGTCCATCTATCTATCCGTCTATCTATCCGTCTATCTATCCGTCTATCTATCCGTCTATCTATCCGTCTATCTGTCTGTCTATCTATCTATCTATCTATCTATCTATCTATCTATCTATCTATCTATCTATCTATCTATCTATCTATCTATCTATCTATCTATCGCTCACCCTCCCTCTCTATCAAGCTATCGCCCTCACTCTCTATCTATCTATTGCCCTCCCTTACTCCGTCGTCCTCCCTCTCTATCTATCTATCAATTGCCCTCCCTCTATCGCCCTCCCTCTATCTATCGCCCTATCTATCTATCTATCTATCTATCTATCTATCTATCTATCTATCTATCTATCTATCTATCTATCTATCTATCTATCTATCTATCTATCTATCTATCTATCTATCTATCTATCTATCTATCTATCTATCTATCTATCTATCTATCTCCCTCCCTCTATCTATCGCCCTCCCTTCCTCTCTATCTATATATCGCCCTCCCTCAATCTATCGATCGTCCTCCCTCACTCTATCTATTTATCTTCCTCCCTCACTCACTCTATCGCCCTCCCTCACTCTATCTATCTATCGCCCTCCCTCACTCTATCTATCTATCGCCCTCCCTCACTCTTATCTATCGCCCTCCCTCACTCTTATCTATCGCCCTCCC
>NW_028251674.1:860000-882500 GCF_964263255.1 Lissotriton vulgaris | reverse complement strand
CTATCTGTCTATCTGTCTATCTGTCTATCTGTCTATCTGTCTATCTGTCTATCTGTCTATCTGTCTATCTGTCTATCTGTCTATCTGTCTATCTGTCTATCTGTCTATCTGTCTATCTGTCTATCTGTCTATCTGTCTATCTGTCTATCTGTCTATCTGTCTATCTGTCTATCTGTCTATCTGTCTATCTGTCTATCTGTCTATCTGTCTATCTGTCTATCTGTCTATCTGTCTATCTGTCTATCTGTCTATCTGTCTATCTGTCTATCTGTCTATCTATCTGTCTATCTATCTGTCCATCTCTCTATCCATCTATCTATCCATCTATCTATCCATCTATCTGTCTGTCTGTCTGTCTGTCTGTCTGTCTGTCTGTCTGTCTGTCTGTCTATCTATCTATCTATCTATCTATCTATCTATCTATCTATCTATCTATCTACCGCTCTCCCTCCCTCTCTATCAAGCTATCGCCCTCACTCTCTATCTATCTATTGCCCTCCCTTACTCTGTTGCCCTATCTATCTATCTATCTATCTATCTATCTATCTATCTATCTATCTATCTATCTATCTATCTATCTATCTATCTATCTATCTATCTATCTATCTATCTATCTATCTATCTCCCTCCCTTACTCTCTCGTTCTATCTCTCTATCTCTCTATCTATCTTTCTATCTATCTATCTGTCGCTCTCCCTCCCTCTCTATCAATCTATTGCCCTCCCTCTCTATCTATCACCCTCCCTTACTCTATCGCCCTCCCTCTCTATCTATCTATCTATCTCCCTCCCTCACTATCTATCTCTCTATCTATCGCCCTCTCTTACTCTATCGCCCTCCCTCTCTATCTATCGCCCTCCCTTACTCTATCTCCCTCTCTATCTATCTATCGCCCTCCCTTCCTCTCTATCTATATATCGCCCTCCCTCAATCTATCGATCGTCCTCCCTCACTCTATCTATTTATCTTCCTCCCTCACTCACTCTATCGCCCTCCCTCACTCTATCTATCTATCGCCCTCCCTCACTCTGTCTATCGCCCTCCCTCACTCTAACTATCGCCCTCCCTCACTCTATCTATCTATCCATCTATCGCCCTCGCGCACTCTATCTATCTATCGCCCTCCCTCTATCTATCTATCGCCCTCCCTCTATCTATCTATGGCCCTCCCCCTCTTATCTATCGCCCTCCCTTACTCGCCCTCCCTCCCTCTCTATCTATCTATCACCCTCCCTCTTTATCTATCTATCGCTCTCCCTCCCTCTATCTATCGCCCTTACTCCCTCTATCTATCTATCGCCCTCTATCTATCGCCCTCCCTCCCTCTATCTATCTCTCTATCTATCTATTGCCCTCACCTACTCTATCGCCCTCCCTCTATCTATCGCCCTCCCTCTATCTATCTATCACCCTCCCTCCCTATCGCCCTCCCTCTATCTATCTATCGCCCTCCCTCTATCTATCTATCTATCTATCTATCTATCTATCTATCTATCTATCTATCTATCTATCTATCTATCTATCTATCTATCTATCTATCTATCTATCTATCTATCTATCTATCTATCTATCTATCTATTGCCCTCACCTACTCTATCGCCCTCCCTCTATCTATCGCCTTCCCTCCCTCTCTATCTTTCGCCCTCCCTTACTCTATCTATCGCCCTCCCTTACTCTATCGCCCTCCCTCCCTCTATCTATCTCTCTATCTATCTATTGCCCTCACCTACTCTATCGCCCTCCCTCTATCTATTGCCCTCCCTCTATCTATCTATCACCCTCCCTTCCTATCGCCCTCCCTCTATCTATCTATCGCCCTCCCTTTATCTATCTATCTATCTATCTATCTATCTATCTATCTATCTATCTATCTATCTATCTATCTATCTATCTATCTATCTATCTATCTATCTATCTATTGCCCTCACCTACTCTATCGCCCTCCCTCTATCTATCGCCTTCCCTCCCTCTCTATCTTTCGCCCTCCCTTACTCTATCTATCGCCCTCCCTTACTCTATCGCCCTCCCTCCCTCTCTATCGCCCTCCCTTTATCTATCGATTGCCACCACTCACTCTATCTATCGCCCTCCCTCACTCTTATCTATCGCCCTCCCTCTATCTATCTATCGCCCTCCCTCACTCAATCTATCTATCTATCGCCCTCCCTTACTCTATCTATCTATTGCCCTCTCTCTCTATATCTATCGCCCTCCCTTACTCCCTCTATCTATCGCCCTCCCTTACTCCCTCTATCTATATATCGCCCTCCCTCTATCTATCTATCGCCCTCCCTCCCTATCGCCCTCCCTCTATCTATCTATCGCCCTCCCTTACTCTATCTATCTATCGCCCTCCCTCTATCTATCGCCCTCCCTCACTCTATCTATCAACCTCCCTCACTCTATCTATCACCCTCTATCTATCGATCGCCACCACTCACTCTATCGATCGCCACCACTCACTCTTATCTATCGCCCTCCCTCACTCTTATCTATCGCCTTCCCTCACTCTTATCTATCGCCCTCCCTCACTCAATCTATCTATCTATCGACCTCTCTCTATCTATCTATTGCCCTCCCTTACTCCCTCTATCTATCGCCCTCCCTTACTCCCTCTATCTATCTATCGCCCTCCCTCCATCTATCTATCGCCCTCCCTCCCTATCGCCCTCCCTCTATCTATCGATCGCCACCACTCACTCTATCTATCACCCACCCTCACTCTTATCTATCGCCCTCGCTCTATCTATCTATCGCCCTCCCTCACTCAATCTATCTATCGCCCTCTCTATATCTATCTATCGCCATCCCTTACTCCCTCTATCTATTGCCCTCCCTTACTCCCTCTATCTATCTATAGCCCTCCCTCTATCTATCTATCACCCTCCCGCCCTATCGCCCTCCCTCTATCTATCTATCGCCCTCCCTCTATCTATCTATCTATCTATCTATCTATCTATCTATCTATCTATCTATCTATCTATCTATCTATCTATCTATCTATCTATCTATCTATCTATCTATCTATCTATCTATTGCCCTCACCTACTCTATCGCCCTCCCTCTATCTATCGCCTTCCCTCCCTGTCTATCTTTCGCCCTCCCTTACTCTATCTATCGCCCTCCCTTACTCTATCGCCCTCCCTCCCTCTATCTATCTCTCTATCTATCTATTGCCCTCACCTACTCTATCGCCCTCCCTCTATCTATCGCCCTCCCTCTATCTATCTATCACCCTCCCTTCCTATCGCCCTCCCTCTATCTATCTATCGCCCTCCCTCTATCTATCTATCTATCTATCTATCTATCTATCTATCTATCTATCTATCTATCTATCTATCTATCTATCTATCTATCTATCTATCTATCTATCTATCTATCTATCTATCTATCTATCTATTGCCCTCACCTACTCTATCGCCCTCCCTCTATCTATCGCCTTCCCTCCCTCTCTATCTTTCACCCTCCCTTACTCTATCTATCGCCCTCCCTTACTCTATTGCCCTCCCTCCCTCTCTATCGCCCTCCCTTTATCTATCGATTGCCACCACTCACTCTATCTATCGCCCTCCCTCACTCTTATCTATCGCCCTCCCTCTATCTATCTATCGCCCTCCCTCACTCAATCTATCTATCTATCGCCCTCCCTTACTCTATCTATCTATTGCCCTCTCTCTCTATATCTATCGCCCTCCCTTACTCCCTCTATCTATCGCCCTCCCTTACTCCCTCTATCTATATATCGCCCTCCCTCTATCTGTTAAAGATTAGACTGCAAACGTCAACATTATCGGCGCCATCTTGCCCCTTTTCGAGCCCATTCGTGCACGTAAGCGGCAGCCATTTTGAGCACCATGGCCTCCCTGCCCCTCGCTGATAGCCAGCGCGTCTCTCTCTCTCTTAACCTCGCAAGCATCCCCCCCCCGCACGCTGACAACCCCCGCTCTCTCATGCCTTGGGTCATAAACCCCTCTTCAGCGCAGCTTCACCACAGAATCCGATCCTGTTCCCAGCGCGACACCTCCCCTCATTCCTTTCATGGCCTCAGATCCTTTTGATGCAAACCCCCTTTTCCTGTGTCCCCGTTTGTCTTCCTTGTTCCCAGGCCGCCACCTGGCCCTGCGGATACTGTTTATTACCCCGTACAGTAGGAAGCTTCCCCTCCCCATCAAAAGACCCTCGAGCCGATCAAAGCCCCCACCCTATGAGATCCGATCAACCCCATGCATTCCGTGAATCGGCGGAATGCCCTGCTGTGCGACAACCATCACCTGTTGTGACCGGGGTGGGGAATCCCACTGTAAATATATGTGGGAACGGGCCTGAAGGGGAGATTCCGAGGATGTTCTTTCGAATATCAAAGTGTTGCGAGAATGTGTTATGTGCAATAAAGGTCATAAACCCTAGTATAAGAGGCCAGGCCTCAGAGATGTGGTTAGAGCACCTCGTGACGATACTTGCTGTCTGAATTGATGTGTTCTCCTCCGGAGAGAATAAAATCCTCGTTTCCTGCCTTCCAGTCTCCAGCGCCTGCTTCTTCATTGATTAACATCGGTGGGTCATAGAGGCGATACCGCCGGGCAACATAAAAGGGTCTTTGGTTACTGGTTGTCTTTGAAACCCTTTTTAACAATTGGCGTCCCAAACGTGGGGCCCATCAGCGACTCGTGGATCCAGTGGGAGAGGTCCTGACGACAGAGTGAACGACTGCAACGATCGGAAGGTACCCTGTCCGATAGACCCTCGTCTGACAGCCAAAAATCCGAACTTCACTGGTTCGAAACAGACCTCTCTCGAGTGATCTGCGGTCCTGACTGGGAACCATCAGGAGTGCCACGAGAAGTACGAAGAGAAGAGGACGATCGGGCGCTGGATTCGGAAGACAAGAAACTGTCCATGCGGTCCGGGTAAGGTCGTGTAAACACGACGAATTGCGAAAGTGATTGATAATTGAAAGAGATTGATAATTGATGAGAAAATACTAGTATTACTTTTTGTTAATTTATTTGGAGATTCACTGTCTGCAAACGGAGAAACAACAGGCTCTCCCTTTATAAACAGCGAAGGATAGGTACGCACCCGTCGGACCTATCTTTCTCCCCCATTTGAACAATTGCCCCCCCCCCCATTGATTAACTGTTATAGATTGTTTTCTGGAGATTCTCTGTCTGCAAACAGGGAAGAATAGGTCCCCTCTTTGCAGATAGTGAAAGGGTAGGTGACGCGAACCTTTGCGAGCCTACTTATTCTCCCCATTGACCATATTGATTTTTTATTTTTGACCTAACATTGATTGCTCAAGATTGGTTCATGAGGTATTCACTACGTACAAACAACGTAGAATAGAAATATTCTGTCTAGTCTTTGCACGCAGCGATAAGATAGGTAGTGCTGACTATTATCCCATTGTGATCCGTCATGCCTGTCTTCTCCCCACTGGTTAGTAGCCTGTTTAGCCCGGACCGCTTATTAGAGATGAACCATCCGGCTCCGCTGGAAGGCACCCCTAATAAGGACATGTTCATGAAGCATGGATTAATCGCTATAGCCTATAGCCAGCTGTGGCATAAATATACGAAAAAGGATCGAGAAAGTCAGTGGCCACTGATAGGATCCTTTGAAGACGATAGAATAAACGCACTAGAAACAGCCCTTGGTAAAAACAAGACGACGCCCACTATGCTTGACAGCTTCGGCATGTGGCGAAAAGAAGCCGAACAACGCAAAAAGAGAACTGAGAGTAGGTTGGGAAAAGAGCTGCGGAAAGCAGCCCACCTAGCGGCCCAGAAACTAGAGAAAGAGATAAAGGAAAGAGAGGATACCAAACAGACACTAGAAATAGAAACGTCAAGCCAGTGTCTGGTTAGAACACCCTCCACGCTCTACCCTGAATTACACTCGAAACAGCGAACCAACGATGATCTGCTGCTAGGTCCTCCGATCATCCACATGCCCCCTCCATATGCCCCTTCCCAACCCTTAGCACAGCACCCACTACCCCCAGGTACAAGCGAGAGTAGCACCACGGCTTCAGCCCCCATGGCCTCTGTGCCGGCTGAACTCCTTGTATTAGATGCTACGCAAACGACAACGTTGGGCGGCCCAGAGGCCCGAAGGGTTGGTCCTGCCAGAACATACAGACTAAGCAAAGATGAGCGAGCAGGGGTCGATAAGATAGCAAAGATACTGGTAGAGAAGAGGGAAGATGAAGAGTCCGTCACGGATGTGTTTAATTCTTATACAGGGAGTCACAGACGACACTTTACTGTACAACTGTGTTACCACGTCTTAAACGCATACGAGGACCGATATCAAGAAAAAGGTCCCCAGAGCCTAACGACTCTGTACCGGAAGGTCGATATCGGGGATGAGAGTGAGAGTGATGTGACGGACCTCCTTACGCGTACGCTTGAGGTTTTCCGCCACCTCACTGAACAAAAGCCGAAAATCGAATCCACAACATCCGTAGCAACCGAACCACAAACTGAACGATCTAACACCATGATGCCGATACGAGAGGCTGCCCCTTACTGGGTTCCTCCACGAGGTGAAGGGACTCACGATGACGCAAACAACAAAGATGCAAAGGGAAGGGTAGTGTACAATTGGGTCTACCAACCATGGGACCGGCAAGAGATTCTGACCTTCCGGAAATCTCTGCCTGACCTACGTAAAAACCCCACTGCCTTCTATACTGAGTTGGGTACAGCCCTAGGATCGACGATTATGACTCTGGCTGACATCGACTTGTTTTTCGGGTTATGTCTACCAGCTGATGTGTGGAAGCAAATCCGGAAAGTCGACCACTCTGAGCTGTTTGGACATAACTGGTCACAACTCGATGACATAGACAGACAACGAGAACCCGGGCAAAAGCCTTTGAAAGCCATTTTAGACCTCCCGGATAAAATCGTACAGAAATTAAAAACCCTGATTCCAGAAAAGAAAGTGGACTGGTCGATAGTAACGGCCTGTCGCCAGAAACCTCAGGAGGATGTATCGGAATACTTCTCCCGGTTTGAAACGGTGTTCTCCGATTACAGCGGCCAGGACCTGACCACTGCAACCGGACACCATCTGTTTGTCCAGAATTACGTTAAGGGTTTATCACCGGAGGTCTCGCAGAAACTGCAGGCCAGCGAAAGTAGTTGGGCAGCCTCCAAACCTACGGCTATCCTCCAGATAGGCCCAATATTATGAACATCAGAAAAACGAAAACGATAGAACAACAGAGAGAAAGAAGAAAGACTTAAAGGAGAGGGTGATGATGGCTCAATTGCAAGGGGTGACTATGGGACGAGACCAATACCGGGGAAACCATCAGCTGAACGTCCCTAAAACTGCACCTCCCAAGGACCGTACTTCGACTCCCCACATTGGACGTACAGATATTAGGGAGGACCAGTGTGCTTTCTGTAAAGGAACGGGCCACTGGAAATCTCAGTGCCCAGTTCTTTTGGAACTCATCAGAAATCGAGATCCTAGGGATACAGCAAGTGGACCAAGAAATAGGGGACCACAGCGAGGGCCCCCAAACGACGCAACTAATGATAGATCAGGTAGACCAAACACATTTGACCGACCCCGACAGAACCAATGCCAGCAATCTGACTACGATGATGTTCATGACTTTGCATAGGACTGCCTAGGGCAAGGGAGGGATCCAGTCGAGCTCCATGTTGACCAGCAAGGCCCTTATGTCACTGCTAAGGTCTTGGGTACAAAGTCACCATTCCTGGTAGACACTGGCGCAACACGTAGTGCATTATCTAAACGACTGATTCCAAGGGCACCCTTGTCTGGCTCACTAATAACATCGACAGGTTTCGATGGAACGCCCTCCACTAACCCTTTGTCCGCCCCGATCCTCTTTGACTTAGAAAACAACACCACTGACACCACGTTTTTGCTTTCCTCCAATAGCCCTGACGCAATTATGGGACTCGACTTATTGAAACACTTCCGAGCAACGATTAGATGTTCCCAAGATGGAGTCCGAGTTTTCCTTTACGACAATCCCGTTCTGCTTAGGCATTGCCCCCCCAGACGCATGTTTTCCATCACCGACGCTGACACTTCCCTGCTCGACACTCTGCCTCCGTATCTGTGGGCCAAAACGGATTCGGATGTAGGACGCATGATGATCGACCCAGTGCACATTACTGTTCGACCAGATGCAACACTCCCAAAACTTCCACAATATCGGATATCGCCCGAGGGCGAGAAGGCATTGGTAGAAATCATCCAATCACTGATAGACGCAGGAGTGGTAGAGGAAGTGGTTAGCAACGTTTGCAACAGCCCAATCTTGCCCATCATTAAGAAACAGGGAGAGGGAGATGAGAAAGCATACCGCTTCATCATTGACCTTCGAGAGATCAACAAAGTGGTGGTACCCCAGTACCCTGTGGTCTCGGACATTACTACCATCCTGACTTTGATTCCCTCCACTGCCACCACCTTCACTGTCATTGACCTCAAAAACGCATTCTTTTCCATCCCCATCCACCCAGACCGCCGATATCTCTTCGGTTTCACCCTAAAAGCCCGCTCATATAGGTTCTGCCGAGCACCCCAGGGCTACACAGAAAGCCCTAGCATCTACAGCCAGGCCCTCAAGAGACAACTGGATCAGGTCCAGTTACCCGATGGAGTGGTGTTAGTGCAATATGTCGATGACATCCTCTTGGCAGCCGACACCACTCCACTAGCTGTCACAGCCACCATTCAACTCCTGCATTTCCTTGCAGAAAATGGCCACAAGGTCTCTAAGAAGAAGTTGCAATTCTGCCAACCCCAGGTCACTTACCTAGGCCACCTTTTGTCCAAAGACGGAAGGAAATTGACTCCTGACCGGATCCAAACCATTCTCGACACCCCCATCCCTAGGACCCAGAAACAGGTCCGCTCCCTACTAGGCCTCACCTCCTTCTGCCGACAGTGGTTACCCAACTTTAGTCTCGTAGTAAAACCACTGCTTTCGCTGCTAGCTAAGGATATCCCTTTCCCACTCCCTTGGACCCCTGAGTGTCAGGCTTCCTTCATGCAACTACGAGATGCCCTTTGCTCGGCCCCTGTGTTGGGTACCCCCGATTACACAAAGCCCTTCTCCCTTTACACTCACGAAAGGGAGGGGTGCGCTTTATCTGTCCTGACCCAGTCCATCAGCTCAAAGCAACGACCATGCGCTTACTTCTCAGCCACCCTTGATCCTGTAGCCAGAGCCCTGCCTGCTTGCCTTCGAGCTGTAGCTGCTGCTGCGATCTCTATCCGACAGAGTGAGGGGATCGTGCTCTCGAATTCCCTCACAGTACTGGCACCCCATGCAGTTGACACCCTCCTGAACCAAACCAAAACGCAACACCTGACGAGTGCACGACTGACTGGATACGAACTGACTCTGCTCGCACCCCACATCACTCTGAAGAGATGCACCACACTGAACCCAGCAACCCTGCTGCCCTTACCAGAAAACGATCCCAATGCGCACCCTGTACACGACTGTGTGACCCTCACAGACGAACAGACCAAAAGTAGGGTTGACCTCAGAGACACGGCCTTTCCCGACCCCGACGGAGAGCTGTGGGTGGACGGTTCTTGCATCAAACTCCCCGATGGCACCACTTCAGCTGCCTATGCAGTCACCACGGCTCGAACTGTAGTCGAGACAGCCCGCATAACGCAACGATCTGCCCAGGCAGCGGAACTGATTGCCCTGACACGAGCCTGTATTCTAGCAGCAGGAACCACAGCAAACATTTACACCGACAGCCAGTATGCCTTCGGGGTGGTCCACCATTTTGGGCTCCTTTGGAGGGAGAGGGGATTCTTGACCTCACACGGCACCCCCATTCTGCACGGGGATCTAGTCTCCGCCTTGATCGAAGCCGTCCTTCTCCCCAAAAAACTTGCAGTCATCAAATGCCAGGCACACAAAAGGGTGACAGACATTGTTGGACAGGGAAATGCACTAGCCGACACCACTGCCCGAACGACAGCTGAAAATAGGACGACAACACGCATGTACGTGACCAGGTCACAAGCAGAAAAATGGTCTGACGCTAGGGACACTATTAGAGACATTCAAATGGCTAGCACCCAACACGAACTGACTGAATGGACACGGGTGGGATTAAAAGATGACGAAGGCTGCTGGCGGACAAAGGACACAAACAAATGGTTGCTACCTGACTCGTATCTGATTCCCATACTGACTATGGCACACTCCCCTGCCCACATAGGATCAGCCCCCATGATTGAACTTGTCTCCAGAGTTTGGCACAATGATAAGATCACAGAGTCCGCCAAGCGTCTGGTCCAACAATGCTTGATATGCCTGCAACACAACCCCGGGAAAAGAACTGTAGTACCCCGGGGAGGGTTTGGGGTCCCAAATCACCCGTTTGAAGTCCTGCAGATGGACTACATCCAACTAGACAGATGTCAAGGCCTGAAATATGTACTTGTTGTGGTGTGCGCATTTAGCAAATGGGTGGAAGCATACCCAACCCGTGACAACACTGCTATGGCCACGGCAAAGGTACTGTTAAAGGAGTTTTTTCCCCGTTACGGCCTTTGTCGAATTTTGTGGAGCGACAATGGCCCCCACTTCGTAGCCGAAGTTATCCAACTCATTTTGAAGGGGTTGGGTGTAAAACAAAAGTTCCACGCAGTCTTCCACCCCCAATCTGCTGGACTAGTTGAACGACATAACGCCACACTGAAACTAAAACTGGCCAAAATAGTAGCTACCACAGGACTGAAATGGCCAGACGCACTCCCCCTGGCATTGCTCTCAATGCGTTCCACCCCTACCAAACACCACTTGACGCCATACGAGGTTGTATTCGGCCGGCCTATGAATGTCTGGTCTGCACCGAAACCAACTTCCATTCATGACGTCCCGGACGTCCTAATGTCTGATTACTTATGCCAGTTGACTAAAACACTGTCTGTTATCCATCAACAGGTGCTGCATGCCATCCCTGACACTTCCAGGGGTCCCGGACACACCATCCAGCCTGGAGATTTCGTCCTGATCCGGAACTTCCAGCGTGCCAAGAGTCTGGAACCCCGGTGGACGGGCCCCTGGCAAGTCCTCATCACCACCCGAACAGCACTTCGGGTGGAGGGAAAACGCAACTGGCTGCATGCACACCACTGTAAGAAGATCTCCTCGACCCTGACCTCGACCGAAAACATCGACAACCAAGAAGAGCTCCTGAACAAGGACCGACCGTCACTAACCTGCTATCCTGATACCGAAACACTTGAACTTTCAAAATTCTCTGATCCCACAGTGCCATCGAAAGAAGGGTATTTCCTGCGTCGAAAGGAGGGAGCCTCGGCTAAGTAGACCACGGACTGAGTTAAATCTCAGAACGGTGACCTAAACACTACCAAGGGTTACCCGGAGAGAAGCAAAACAAAGTCTGTGGTTCTGCCCGCTACCGAGCACCTTGAAGATGATGGAAGCGCCAGATAAGAAGATGATGGAAGCCCCAAATAAGGAGATGATGGAGGCAACAGGAAATACCCACCACAGAAACCCAAAAGCAGACAGACTCCACAGCTCAAAGACAATCGCACTCTTCATCACAATCCTTTTCTGCTTTCTCCTCATGACCACACTCTGGATTGTGGAAGAAAATGCACCTGCTCACGAAACATTCCTGACCACTGCCCAGCCTACCACCATGAAGGAACATTATCTGATTTCGCTCTCTCCCCAACTCAGAGAGAGACGAAAGGAATTCTGGAATAACTCCTTCGTGCAACTACTTCACCAGCACAACCTTGCCACCAATGCCACCAACTGTTGGATCTGTGGGTTGCTACCCCACGCCACTGGACACTCGATACCATTCATCCCTTCACCTTTCTCAGTTCACGGCTCCTGTCTTGCTTGGCTGATGCTTCTGCAAGAAAGCTTTAAGGACAATGCCACCTCTAGCAAAACCGTAACGCATTTCTACCAAGGGGTCTGGCGGAACAGAACAAAGACACACTTCTGCCCGCAGACCACCAACAACACAATCCACTTGGACATCCCTGCTAAAGAACAAATTGAAATGCAAGTGTTCAATAATCCAACCAGAACCACCTTCTCCTACCTGCGAAAACGAACGGCTGCCACTCTGACTGTGGCCCTGTCAGTCATCAACGTCACCGGCCACATGTGCATGGAAGGGCTTGGGACTCAGCTGGTAGGCCACAGTGCTTGCCGGTTTTCCAGAACTCTGGACTCCACCGACCCTCCTTCCTTTGTGGCATCTCCAAACACGTATTTCGTCTGCGGCACGAAGGCTTACACCTGGCTCCCCAAAGGCTGGGGGGGCACTTGTTTCATTTCCTTCATCCTTCCTCCGACTTATGTGGCACCAGCAAATCATCACAGACAAAAACGAGCCAAGGACATTGAACAAGCCGACTCAACAGGAGCGCAGTTCATCGATGCTATGAAAGGACTTGTCCCCCTCTGGGGCCCGATGGCAAACAGCCGTGCCATCCGACATCTGACTCAAGCAGTTGAGACAACAGTGAACATCACGGCTGGTATCCTTGCTAACAACACCGCTGAACTTCAAGCGGTCCGCTTGGTGGCCCTCCAGAACCGCCTTGTCCTAGATGTGGTTCTTGCGGATCGTGGTGGGGCATGCCGCATTATTGGGTCCAGCTGCTGTACGTACATACCGGACAACTCACCCTCAGTGTACAAAGCCATCGAACATCTTCATAGACTCTCTTCAGAAGTCCACCAAGAACAAGAAGAATGGTCGCTTGGTGGGTGGTTCTGGAGCACCGTTAAGAACTGGGGCTGGAGACTATTCACCATTATCCTGATTCCTGTGGTTGTAATATGCGGTTTATGCTTAGGAATTCAATGTCTACCACCTCTGTGTACATTATGCGTAAATTGTATTTGCCCTAAGACTGTGGACTTTGGAAACGAACATATGAGAGCAATATATGATGCCGAGGTTAGGAATTTGATGAAGATTGACATTGAGTAAGCAAGTTGGCTAAGATATGTTGAAAAGGGAGGACTGTTAAAGATTAGACTGCAAACGTCAACATTATCGGCGCCATCTTGCCCCTTTTCGAGCCCATTCGTGCGCGTAAGCGGCAGCCATTTTGAGCACCATGGCCTCCCTGCCCCTCGCTGATAGCCAGCGCGTCTCTCTCTCTCTTAACCTCGCAAGCATCCCCCCCCCGCACGCTGACAACCCCCGCTCTCTCATGCCTTGGGTCATAAACCCCTCTTCAGCGCAGCTTCACCACAGAATCCGATCCTGTTCCCAGCGCGACACCTCCCCTCATTCCTTTCATGGCCTCAGATCCTTTTGATGCAAACCCCCTTTTCCTGTGTCCCCGTTTGTCTTCCTTGTTCCCAGGCCGCCACCTGGCCCTGCGGATACTGTTTATTACCCCGTACAGTAGGAAGCTTCCCCTCCCCATCAAAAGACCCTCGAGCCGATCAAAGCCCCCACCCTATGAGATCCGATCAACCCCATGCATTCCGTGAATCGGCGGAATGCCCTGCTGTGCGACAACCATCACCTGTTGTGACCGGGGTGGGGAATCCCACTGTAAATATATGTGGGAACGGGCCTGAAGGGGAGATTCCGAGGATGTTCTTTCGAATATCAAAGTGTTGCGAGAATGTGTTATGTGCAATAAAGGTCATAAACCCTAGTATAAGAGGCCAGGCCTCAGAGATGTGGTTAGAGCACCTCGTGACGATACTTGCTGTCTGAATTGATGTGTTCTCCTCCGGAGAGAATAAAATCCTCGTTTCCTGCCTTCCAGTCTCCAGCGCCTGCTTCTTCATTGATTAACATCGGTGGGTCATAGAGGCGATACCGCCGGGCAACATAAAAGGGTCTTTGGTTACTGGTTGTCTTTGAAACCCTTTTTAACATATCTATCTATCGCCCTCCCTCCCTATCGCCCTCCCTCTATCTATCTATCGCCCTCCCTTACTCTATCTATCTATCGCCCTCCCTCTATCTATCGCCCTCCCTCACTCTATCTATCAACCTCCCTCACTCTATCTATCACCCTCTATCTATCGATCGCCACCACTCACTCTATCGATCGCCACCACTCACTCTTATCTATCGCCCTCCCTCACTCTTATCTATCGCCTTCCCTCACTCTTATCTATCGCCCTCCCTCACTCAATCTATCTATCTATCGCCCTCTCTCTATCTATCTATCGCCCTCCCTTACTCCCTCTATCTATCGCCCTCCCTTACTCCCTCTATCTATCTATCGCCCTCCCTCCATCTATCTATCGCCCTCCCTCCCTATCGCTCTCCCTCTATCTATCGATCGCCACCACTCACTCTATCTATCACCCACCCTCACTCTTATCTATCGCCCTCCCTCTATCTATCTATCGCCCTCCCTCACTCAATCTATCTATCGCCCTCTCTATATCTATCTATCGCCATCCCTTACTCCCTCTATCTATTGCCCTCCCTTACTCCCTCTATCTATCTATCGCCCTCCCTCTATCTATCTATCACCCTCCCTCCCTATCGCCCTCCCTCTATCTATCTATCGCCCTCTATCTATCTATCTATCTATCTATCTATCTATCTATCTATCTATCTATCTATCTATCTATCTATCTATCTATCTATCTATCTATCTATCTATCTATCTGTCTGTCTGTCTGTCTGTCTGTCTGTCTGTCTGTCTGTCTGTCTGTCTGTCTGTCTGTCTGTCTGTCTATCTATCTATCTATCTATCTATCTATCTATCTATCTATCTATCTATCTATCTATCTATCTATCTGTCTATCTGTCTATCTGTCCATCTATCTGTCCATCTATCTGCCCATCTATCTGTCCATCTATCTGCCCATCTATCTGTCCATCTATCTGTCCATCTATCTATCCGTCTATCTATCCGTCTATCTATCCGTCTATCTATCCGTCTATCTATCCGTCTATCTGTCTGTCTGTCTGTCTGTCTGTCTGTCTGTCTTTCTGTCTATCTATCTATCTATCTATCTATCTATCTATCTATCTATCTATCTATCTATCTATCTATCTATCTATCTATCTATCTATCTATCTATCTATCTATCTATCTATCTATCTGTCTGTCTGTCTGTCTGTCTGTCTGTCTGTCTGTCTGTCTGTCTGTCTGTCTGTCTGTCTGTCTGTCTGTCTGTCTGTCTGTCTGTCTGTCTGTCTGTCTATCTATCTGTCTATCTGTCTATCTATCTGTCTATCTATCTGTCTATCTATCTATCTGTCTATCTGTCTATGTGTCCATCTATCTGTCCATCTATCTGCCCATCTATCTGTCCATCTATCTGTCCATCTATCTATCCATCTATCTATCCATCTATCTATCCATCTATCTATCCGTCTATCTATCCGTCTATCTGTCTGTCTGTCTGTCTGTCTGTCTGTCTGTCTGTCTGTCTGTCTATCTATCTATCTATCTATCTATCTATCTATCTATCTATCTACCGCTCTCCCTCCCTCTCTATCAAGCTATCGCCCTCACTCTCTATCTATCTATTTCCCTCCCTTACTCTGTTGCCCTCTCTCTCTATCTATCTATCAATCGCCCTCCCTCTATCTATCGCCCT
Source organism: Lissotriton vulgaris (assembly GCF_964263255.1). NCBI lineage: Eukaryota > Metazoa > Chordata > Amphibia > Caudata > Salamandridae > Lissotriton > Lissotriton vulgaris. The sequence continues at coordinate 866,890 of NW_028251674.1, read as the reverse complement.
CCCTCTATCTATCTATCAATCGCCCTCCCTCTATCTATCGCCCTCCCTCTATCTATCTATCTATCTATCTATCTATCTATCTATCTATCTATCTATCTATCTATCTATCTATCTATCTATCTATCTATCTATCTATCTATCTATCTATCTATCTATCTATCTATCTATCTATCTATCTCCCTCCCTCTATCTATCGCCCTCCCTCCCTCTATCTATCGCCCTCCCTTACTCTATCACCCTCCCTATCTATCTATCTATCTATCTATCTATCTATCTCCCTCCCTTACTCTCTCGTTCTATCTCTCTATCTATCTATCTATCTTTCTATCTATCTATCTATCAATCTATCTATCTCCCTCCCTCTATCTATCGCCCTCCCTCCCTCTATCTATCGCCCTCCCTTACTCTATCACCCTCCCTATCTATCTATCTATCTATCTATCTATCTATCTATCTATCTATCTATCTATCTATCTATCTATCTATCTCCCTCCCTTACTCTCTCGTTCTATCTCTCTATCTATCTATCTATCTATCTATCTATCTATCTATCTATCTATCTATCTATCGCTCTCCCTCCCTCTCTATCTATCTATTGCCCTCCCTCTCTATCTATCACCCTCCCTTACTCTATCACCCTCCCTCTCTATCTATCTATCTATCTCCCTCCCTCACTCTCGCTATCTATCTCTCTATCTATCGCCCTCTCTTACTCTATCGCCCTCCCTCTCTATCTATCGCCCTCCCTTACTCTATCTCCCTCTCTATCTATCTATCGCCCTCCCTTCCTCTCTATCTATATATCGCCCTCCCTCAATCTATCGATCGTCCTCCCTCACTCTATCTATTTATCTTCCTCCCTCACTCACTCTATCGCCCTCCCTCACTCTATCTATCTATCGCCGTCTCTCACTCTGTCTATCGCCCTCCCTCACTCTATCTATCGCCCTCCCTCACTCTAGCTATCTATCCATCTATCGCCCTCGCGCACTCTATCTATCTATCGCCCTCCCTCTATCTATCTATCGCCCTCCCTCTATCTATCTATCTATGGCCCTCCCCCTCTTATCTATCGCCCTCCCTTACTCGCCCTCCCTCCCTCTCTATCTATCTATCAACCTCCCTCTTTATCTATCTATCGCTCTCCCTCCCTCTATCTATCGCCCTTACTCCCTCTATCTATCTATCTATCACCCTCTATCTATCGCCCTCCCTCCCTCTATCTATCTCTCTATCTATCTATTGCCCTCACCTACTCTATCGCCCTCCCTCTATCTATCTATCGCCCTCCATCTATCTATCTATCTATCTATCTATCTATCTATCTATCTATCTATCGATCTATCTATCTATCTATCTATCTATCTATCTATCTATCTATCTATCGATCTATCGATCTATCGATCTATCGATCTATCGATCTATCGATCTATCGATCTATCGATCTATCGATCTATCGATCTATCGATCTATCTATCTTTCTATTGCCCTCACCTACTCTATCGCCCTCCCTCTATCTATCGCCTACCCTCCCTCTCTATCTTTCGCCCTCCCTTACTCTATCTATCGTCCTCCCTTACTCTATCACCCTCCCTCCCTCTTTATCGCCCTCCCTTTATCTATCGATTGCCAACACTCCCTCTATCTATCGCCCTCCCTCACTCTATCTATCGCCCTCCCTCACTCTATCTATCACCCTCCCTCACTCTATCTATCGCCCTCCCTCTATCTATCTATCGCCCTCCCTCTATCTATCTATCTATCGCCCTCCCTCTATCTATCTATCGCCCTCCCTCTCTCTATCTATCTATCGCCCTCCCTTACTCCCTCTATCTATCGCCCTCCCTTACTCCCTCTATCTATCTATCGCCCTCCCTCCATCCATCTATCACCCTCCCTCCCTATCGCCCTCCCTCTATCGATCGCCACCACTCACTCTATCTATCACCCACCCTCACTCTTATCTATCACCCTCCCTCTATATATCACCCTCCCTCACTCAATCTATCTATCGCCCTCTCTATATCTATCGCCATCCCTTACTCCCTCTATCTATTGCCCTCCCTTACTCCCTCTATCTATCTATCGCCCTCCCTATATCTATCTATCGCCATCCCTTACTCCCTCTATCTATTGCCCTCCCTTACTCCCTATATCTATCTATCGCCCTCCCTCTATCTATCTATCACCCTCCCTCCCTATCGCCCTCCCTCTATCTATCTATCACCCTCCCTCCCTATCGCCCTCCCTCTATCTATCTATCTATCGCCCTCCCTCTATCTATCTATCTATCTATCGCCCCCCCTCTATCTATCTATCTATCGCCCTCCCTCTATCTATCGCCCTCCCTCTATCTATCGCCCTCCCTCTATCTATCTATCGCCCTCCCTCTATCTATCTATCTATCGCCCTCCCTCTATCTATCTATCGCCCTCCCTCTATCTATCGCCCTCCCTCTATCTATCGCCCTCCCTCTATCTATCTATCTATCTATCTATCTATCTATCTATCTATCTATCTATCTATCTATCTATCTATCTATCTATCTATCTATCTATCTATCTATCTATCTATCTATCTATCTATCTATCTATCTATCTATCTATCTATCTATCTATCTATCTATCTATCTATCTATCTAACTCTCACCCTCTATCTATCGCCCTCCCTCCCTCTATCTATTGCCCTCCCTTACTCTATCACCCTCCCTATCTATCTATCTATCTATCTATCTATCTATCTATCTATCTATCTATCTATCTATCTATCTATCTCCCTCCCTTACTCTCTCGTTCTATCTATCTATCTATCTATCTATCTATCTATCTATCTATCTATCGCTCTCCCTCCCTCTCTATCTATCTATTGCCCTCCCTCTCTATCACCCTCCCTTACTCTATCACCCTCCCTCTCTATCTATCTATCTATCTCCCTCCCTCACTCTCGCTATCTATCTCTCTATCTATCTCCCTCCCTTACTCTCTCGTTCTATCTATCTATCTATCTCTCTATCTATCTATCTATCTATCTATCTATCTATCTATCTATCTATCTATCTATCTATCTATCTATCTATCTATCTATCTATCTATTTATCTATCTATCTATCTATCGCTCTCCCTCCCTCTCTATCTATCTATTGCCCTCCCTCTCTATCACCCTCCCTTACTCTATCACCCTCCCTCTCTATCTATCTATCTATCTATCTCCCTCCCTCACTCTCGCTATCTATCTCTCTATCTATCGCCCTCTCTTACTCTATCGCCCTCCCTCTCTATCTATCGCCCTCCCTTACTCTATCTCCCTCTCTATCTATCTATCGCCCTCCCTTCCTCTCTATCTATATATCGCCCTCCCTCAATCTATCGATCGTCCTCCCTCACTCTATCTATTTATCTACCTCCCTCACTCACTCTATCGCCCTCCCTCACTCTATCTATCTATCTATCGCCCTCCCTCACTCTATCTATCGCCCTCCCTCACTCTATCTATCCATCTATCGCCCTCGCGCACTCTATCTATCTATCGCCCTCCCTCTATCTATCTATGGCCCTCCCCCTCTTATCTATCGCCCTCCCTTACTCGCCCTCCCTCCCTCTCTATCTATCTATCACCCTCCCTCTTTATCTATCTATCGCTCTCCCTCCCTCTATCTATCGCCCTTACTCCCTCTATCTATCTATCGCCCTCTATCTATCGCCCTCCCTCCCTCTATCTATCTCTCTATCTATCTTTTGCCCTCACCTACTCTATCGCCCTCCCTCTATCTATCGCCCTCCCTCTATCTATCTATCTATCTATCTATCTATCTATCTATCTATCTATCTATCTATCTATCTATCTATCTATCTATCTATCTATCTATCTATCTATCTGTCTATATCTATCTATCTATCTATCTATCTATCTATCTATCTATCTATCTATCTATCTATCTATCTATCTATCTTTCTATTGCCCTCACCTACTCTATCGCCCTCCCTCTATCTATCGCCTTCCCTCCCTCTCTATCTTTCGCCCTCCCTTACTCTATCTATCGCCCTCCCTTACTCTATCGCCCTCCCTCCCTCTCTATCGCCCTCCCTTTATCTATCGATTGCCACCACTCACTCTATCTATCGCCCTCCCTCACTCTTATCTATCGCCCTCCCTCTATCTATCTATCGCCCTCCCTCACTCAATCTATCTATCTATCGCCCTCCCTTACTCTATCTATCTATTGCCCTCTCTCTCTATATCTATCGCCCTCCCTTACTCCCTCTATCTATCGCCCTCCCTTACTCCCTCTATCTATCTATCGCCCTCCCTTACTCTATCTATCTATCGCCCTCTCTCTATCTATCTATCGCCCTCCCTCCCTCTATCTATCTATCGCCCACCCTTACTCTATCTATCTATCTATCTATCTATCTATCTATCTATCTATCTATCTATCTATCTATCTATCTATCTATCTATCTATCTATCTATCTATCTATCTGTCTGTCTGTCTGTCTGTCTGTCTGTCTGTCTGTCTGTCTGTCTGTCTGTCTGTCTGTCTGTCTGTCTGTCTGTCTGTCTATCTATCTATCTATGCATCTATGTATCTATCTATCGCTCTCCCTCCCTCTCTATCTATCTTTCGGCCTCCCTCTCTGTCTATCTATCTATCGCCCTCCCTTACTCTATCTATCTATCGCCCTCCCTCCCTCTATCTATCTATCTCTCTATCTATCTATTGCCCTCACCTACTCTATCGCCCTCCCTCTATCTATCACCCTCCCTCCCGCTATCTATTGCCCTCCCTTACTCTATCGCACTCCCTATCTATCTATCTATCTATCTATCTATCTATCTATCTATCTATCTATCTATCTATCTATCTATCTATCTATCTATCTATCTATCTATCTATCTATCTATCTATCTATCTATCTACCGCTCTCCCTCCCTCTCTATCAAGCTATCGCCCTCACTCTCTATCTATCTATTTCCCTCCCTTACTCTGTTGCCCTCTCTCTCTATCTATCTATCAATCGCCCTCCCTCTATCGCCCTCCCTCTATCTATCTATCAATCGCCCTCCCTCTATCACCCTCCCTCTATCTATCGCCCTCCCTCTATCTATCTATCTATCTATCTATCTATCTATCTATCTATCTATCTATCTATCTATCTATCTATCTATCTATCTAACTCCCTCCCTCTATCTATCGCCCTCCCTCCCTCTATCTATCGCCCTCCCTTACTCTATCACCCTCCCTATCTATCTATCTATCTATCTATCTATCTATCTATCTATCTATCTATCTATCTATCTATCTATCTATCTATCTATCTATCTATCTATCTATCTATCTATCTCCCTCCCTTACTCTCTCGTTCTATCTCTCTATCTATCTATCTATCTATCTATCTATCTATCTATCTATCTATCTATCTATCTATCTATCTATCTATCTATCTATCTATCTATCTAACTCTCACCCTCTATCTATCGCCCTCCCTCCCTCTATCTATCGCCCTCCCTTACTCTATCACCCTCCCTATCTATCTATCTATCTATCTATCTATCTATCTATCTATCTATCTATCTATCTATCTATCTATCTATCTATCTATCTATCTATCTATCTCCCTCACTCTCTCGTTCTATCTCTCTATCTATCTATCTATCTATCTATCTATCTATCTATCTATCTATCTATCTATCTATCTATCTATCGCTCTCCCTCCCTCTCTATCTATCTATTGCCCTCCCTCTCTATCACCCTCCCTTACTCTATCACCCTCCCGCTCTATCTATCTATCTATCTATCTCCCTCCCTCACTCTCGCTATCTATCTCTCTATCTATCGCCCTCTCTTACTCTATCGCCCTCCCTCTCTATCTATCGCCCTCCCTTACTCTATCTCCCTCTCTATCTATCTATTGCCCTCCCTTCCTCTCTATCTATATATCGCCCTCCCTCAATCTATCGATCGTCCTCCCTCACTCTATCTATTTATCTACCTCCCTCACTCACTCTATCGCCCTCCCTCACTCTATCTATCTATCGCCCTCCCTCACTCTATCTATCGCCCTCCCTCACTCTATCTATCCATCTATCGCCCTCGCGCACTCTATCTATCTATCGCCCTCCCTCTATCTATCTATGGCCCTCCCCCTCTTATCTATCGCCCTCCCTTACTCGCCCTCCCTCCCTCTCTATCTATCTATCACCCTCCCTCTTTATCTATCTATCGCTCTCCCTCCCTCTATCTATCGCCCTTACTCCCTCTATCTATCTATCGCCCTCTATCTATCGCCCTCCCTCCCTCTATCTATCTCTCTATCTATCTATTGCCCTCACCTACTCTATCGCCCTCCCTCTATCTATCGCCCTCCCTCTATCTATCTATCTATCTATCTATCTATCTATCTATCTATCTATCTATCTATCTGTCTATCTATCTATCTATCTATCTATCTGTCTATCTATCTATCTATCTATCTATCTATCTATCTATCTATCTATCTATCTATCTATCTATCTATCTTTCTATTGCCCTCACCTACTCTATCGCCCTCCCTCTATCTATCGCCTTCCCTCCCTCTCTATCTTTCGCCCTCCCTTACTCTATCTATCGCCCTCCCTTACTCTATCGCCCTCCCTCCCTCTCTATCGCCCTCCCTTTATCTATCGATTGCCACCACTCACTCTATCTATCGCCCTCCCTCACTCTTATCTATCGCCCTCCCTCTATCTATCTATCGCCCTCCCTTACTCTATCTATCTATTGCCCTCTCTCTCTATATCTATCGCCCTCCCTTACTCCCTCTATCTATCGCCCTCCCTTACTCCCTCTATCTATCTATCGCCCTCCCTTACTCTATCTATCTATCGCCCTCTCTCTATCTATCTATCGCCCT
>NW_028251674.1:855000-857500 GCF_964263255.1 Lissotriton vulgaris | reverse complement strand
TCCATCTATCTGTCCATCTATCTGTCCATCTATCTGTCCATCTATGTCCATCTATCTGTCCATCTATCTATCGATCCATCTATCTATCCGTCTATCTATCCGTCTATCTGTCTGTATATCTGTCTGTCTATCTGTCTGTCTATCTGTCTGTCTGTCTGTCTGTCTGTCTGTCTATCTATCTATCTATCTATCTATCTATCTATCTATCTATCTATCTATCTATCTATCTATCTATCTATCTATCTATCTATCTATCTATCTATCTATCTATCTATCTATCGCTCTCCCTCCCTCTCTATCAAGCTATCGCCCTCACTCTCTATCTATCTATTGCCCTCACTCTCTATCTATCTATTGCCCTCCCTTACTCCGTCGCCCTCACTCTATCTATCTATCTATCTATCTATCTATCTATCTATCTATCTATCTATCTATCTATCTATCTATCTATCTATCTATCTATCTATCTATCTATCTATCTATCTATCTATCTATCTATCTATCTATCTATTGCCCTCCCTCCCTCACTCTATCTATCACCCTCCCTTACTATATCTATCTATCTATCGCCCTCCCTCTATCTATCACCCTCCCTCCCTCTATCTATTGCCCTCCCTTACTCTATCGCACTCCCTATCTATCTATCTATCTATCTATCTATCTATCTATCTATCTATCTATCTATCTATCTATCTATCTATCTATCTATCTATCTATCTATCGCCCTCCCTCCCTCACTCTATCTATCACCCTCCCTTACTATATCTATCTATCTATCGCCCTCCCTCTATCTATCACCCTCCCTCCCTATATCTATTGCCCTCCCTTACTCTATCGCACTCCCTATCTATCTATTTCTCTATCTATCTATTGCCCTCACCTACTCTATCGCCCTCCCTCTATCTATCAGCCTCCCTCCCGCTATCTATTGCCCTCCCTTACTCTATCGCACTCCCTATCTATCTGTCTATCTATCTATCTATCTATCTATCTATCTATCTATCTATCTATCTATCTATCTATCTATCTATCTATCTATCGCTCTCCCTCCCTCTCTATCTATCTATTGCCCTCCCTATCTATCACCCTCCCTTACTCTATCGCCCTCCCTCTCTATCTATCTATCTATCTCCCTCCCTCACTCTCGCTATCTATCTCTCTATCTATCGCCCTCCCTTACTCTATCTCCCTCTCTATCTATCGTCCTCCCTTCCTCTCTATCTATATATCGCCCTCCCTCAATCTATCTATCGTCCTCCCTCACTCTATCTATTTATCTTCCTCCCTCACTCACTCTATCGCCCTCCCTCACTCTATCTATCTATCACCCTCCCTCACTCTGTCTATCGCCCTCCCTCACTCTATCTATCGCCCTCCCTCACTCTATCTATCTATCCATCTATCGCCCTTGCGCACTCTATCTATCTATCGCCCTCCCTCTATCTATCTATCTATCGCCCTCCCTCTATCTATGTATCTATGGCCCTCCCCCTCTTATCTATCGCCCTCCCTTACTCGCCCTCCCTCCCCCTCTATCTATCTATCACCCTCCCTCTTTATCTATCTATCGCTCTCCCTCCCTCTATCTTTCGCCCTTACCCCCTCTATCTATCTATCGCCCTCTATCTATCGCCCTCCCTCCCTCTATCTATCTCTCTATCTATCTATCGCCCTCTATCTATCACCCTCCCTCTATCTATCTATCTGTCTATCTATCTGTCTATCTATCTGTCTATCTATCTGTCGATCTATCTATCTGTCGATCTATCTATCTGTCTATCTATCTGTCTATCTATCTATCCATCTATCTGTCCATCTATCTGTCCATCTATCTGTCCATCTATCTGTCCATCTATCTGTCCATCTATGTCCATCTATCTGTCCATCTATCTATCGATCCATCTATCTATCCGTCTATCTATCCGTCTATCTGTCTGTCTATCTGTCTGTATATCTGTCTGTCTATCTGTCTGTCTATCTGTCTGTCTATCTGTCTATCTGTCTGTCTATCTATCTATCTATCTATCTATCTATCTATCTATCTATCTATCTATCTATCTATCTATCTATCTATCTATCTATCTATCTATCTATCTATCGCTCTCCCTCCCTCTCTATCAAGCTATCGCCCTCACTCTCTATCTATCTATTGCCCTCCCTTACTCCGTCGCCCTCCCTCACTCTATCTATCTATCTATCTATCTATCTATCTATCTATCTATCTATCTATCTATCTATCTATCTATCTATCTATCTATCTATCTATCTATCTTTCTATTGCCCTCACCTACTCTATCGCCCTCCCTCTATCTATCGCCTACCCTCCCTCTCTATCTTTCGCCCTCCCTTACTCTATCTATCGTCCTCCCTTACTCTATCACCCTCCCTCCCTCTTTATCGCCCTCCCTTTATCTATCGATTGCCAACACTCACTCTATCTATCGCCCTCCCTCACTCTTATCTATCGCCCTCCCTCTATCTATCTATCTATCGCCCTCCC
>NW_028251674.1:847500-850000 GCF_964263255.1 Lissotriton vulgaris | reverse complement strand
TATCTATCTATCGCCCTCCCTCCCTCTATCTATCTCTCTATCTATCTATTGCCCTCACCTACTCTATCGCCCTCCCTCTATCTATCACCCTCCCTCCCGCTATCTATTGCCCTCCCTTACTCTATCGCACTCCCTATCTATCTATCTATCTATCTATCTATCTATCTATCTATCTATCTATCTATCTATCTATCTATCTATCTATCTATCTATCTATCTATCTATCTATCTATCTATCTATCTATCTATCTATCTATCTATCTATCTATCTATCTACCGCTCTCCCTCCCTCTCTATCAAGCTATCGCCCTCACTCTCTATCTATCTATTTCCCTCCCTTACTCTGTTGCCCTCTCTCTCTATCTATCTATCAATTGCCCTCCCTCTATCGCCCTCCCTCTATCTATCGCCCTCCCTCTATCTATCTATCTATCTATCTATCTATCTATCTATCTATCTATCTATCTATCTATCTATCTATCTATCTATCTATCTATCTATCTATCTATCTATCTATCTATCTAACTCCCTCCCTCTATCTATCGCCCTCCCTCCCTCTATCTATCGCCCTCCCTTACTCTATCACCCTCCCTATCTATCTATCTATCTATCTATCTATCTATCTATCTATCTATCTATCTATCTATCTATCTATCTATCTATCTCCCTCCCTTACTCTCTCGTTCTATCTCTCTATCTCTCTATCTATCTATCTATCTATCTATCTATCTATCTATCTATCTATCTATCTATCTAACTCTCACCCTCTATCTATCGCCCTCCCTCCCTCTATCTATCGCCCTCCCTTACTCTATCACCCTCCCTATCTATCTATCTATCTATCTATCTATCTATCTATCTATCTATCTATCTATCTATCTATCTATCTATCTATCTATCTATCTATCTATCTATCTATCTATCTATCTCCCTCCCTTACTCTCTCGTTCTATCTCTCTATCTATCTATCTATCTATCTATCTATCTATCTATCTATCTATCTATCTATCTATCTATCTATCTATCTATCTATCTATCTATCTATCTATCTATCTATCTGTCTGTCTGTCTGTCTGTCTGTCTGTCTGTCTGTCTGTCTGTCTGTCTGTCTGTCTGTCTGTCTGTCTGTCTGTCTATCTATCTATCTATGCATCTATGTATCTATCTATCGCTCTCCCTCCCTCTCTATCTATCTTTCGGCCTCCCTCTCTGTCTATCTATCTATCGCCCTCCCTTACTCTATCTATCTATCGCCCTCCCTCCCTCTATCTATCTATCTCTCTATCTATCTATTGCCCTCACCTACTCTATCGCCCTCCCTCTATCTATCACCCTCCCTCCCGCTATCTATTGCCCTCCCTTACTCTATCGCACTCCCTATCTATCTATCTATCTATCTATCTATCTATCTATCTATCTATCTATCTATCTATCTATCTATCTATCTATCTATCTATCTATCTATCTATCTATCTATCTATCTATCTACCGCTCTCCCTCCCTCTCTATCAAGCTATCGCCCTCACTCTCTATCTATCTATTTCCCTCCCTTACTCTGTTGCCCTCTCTCTCTATCTATCTATCAATCGCCCTCCCTCTATCGCCCTCCCTCTATCTATCTATCAATCGCCCTCCCTCTATCACCCTCCCTCTATCTATCGCCCTCCCTCTATCTATCTATCTATCTATCTATCTATCTATCTATCTATCTATCTATCTATCTATCTATCTATCTATCTATCTATCTAACTCCCTCCCTCTATCTATCGCCCTCCCTCCCTCTATCTATCGCCCTCCCTTACTCTATCACCCTCCCTATCTATCTATCTATCTATCTATCTATCTATCTATCTATCTATCTATCTATCTATCTATCTATCTATCTATCTATCTATCTATCTATCTATCTCCCTCCCTTACTCTCTCGTTCTATCTCTCTATCTATCTATCTATCTATCTATCTATCTATCTATCTATCTATCTATCTATCTATCTATCTATCTATCTAACTCTCACCCTCTATCTATCGCCCTCCCTCCCTCTATCTATCGCCCTCCCTTACTCTATCACCCTCCCTATCTATCTATCTATCTATCTATCTATCTATCTATCTATCTATCTATCTATCTATCTATCTATCTATCTATCTATCTATCTATCTATCTATCTATCTCCCTCACTCTCTCGTTCTATCTCTCTATCTATCTATCTATCTATCTATCTATCTATCTATCTATCTATCTATCTATCTATCTATCTATCTATCTATCTATCGCTCTCCCTCCCTCTCTATCTATCTATTGCCCTCCCTCTCTATCACCCTCCCTTACTCTATCACCCTCCCGCTCTATCTATCTATCTATCTATCTCCCTCCCTCACTCTCGCTATCTATCTCTCTATCTATCGCCCTCTCTTACTCTATCGCCCTCCCTCTCTATCTATCGCCCTCCCTTACTCTATCTCCCTCTCTATCTATCTATTGCCCTCCCTTCCTCTCTA
>NW_028251674.1:842500-845000 GCF_964263255.1 Lissotriton vulgaris | reverse complement strand
TCTATCTATCTATCTATCTATCTATCTATCTATCTATCTATCTATCTATCTATCTATCTATCTATCTATCTATCGCTCTCCCTCCCTCTCTATCTATCTATTGCCCTCCCTATCTATCACCCTCCCTTACTCTATCGCCCTCCCTCTCTATCTATCTATCTATCTCCCTCCCTCACTCTCGCTATCTATCTCTCTATCTATCGCCCTCCCTTACTCTATCTCCCTCTCTATCTATCGCCCTCCCTTCCTCTCTATCTATATATCGCCCTCCCTCAATCTATCTATCGTCCTCCCTCACTCTATCTATTTATCTTCCTCCCTCACTCACTCTATCGCCCTCCCTCACTCTATCTATCTATCACCCTCCCTCACTCTGTCTATCGCCCTCCCTCACTCTATCTATCGCCCTCCCTCACTCTATCTATCGCCCTCCCTCACTCTATCTATCTATCACCCTCCATCTATCTACCTATCTATCGCCCTCCCTCTATCTATGTATCTATGGCCCTCCCCCTCTTATCTATCGCCCTCCCTTACTCGCCCTCCCTCCCTCTCTATCTATCTATCACCCTCCCTCTTTATCTATCTATCGCTCTCCCTCCCTCTATCTTTCGCCCTTACTCCCTCTATCTATCTATCGCCCTCTATCTATCGCCCTCCCTCCCTCTATCTATCTCTCTATCTATCTATCGCCCTCTATCTATCACCCTCCCTCTATCTATCTATCTTTCTATCTATCTGTCTATCTATCTGTCTATCTATCTGTCGATCTATCTATCTGTCGATCTATCTATCTGTCTATCTATCTGTCTATCTATCTATCCATCTATCTGTCCATCTATCTGTCCATCTATCTGTCCATCTATCTGTCCATCTATGTCCATCTATCTGTCCATCTATCTATCGATCCATCTATCTATCCGTCTATCTATCCGTCTATCTGTCTGTATATCTGTCTGTCTATCTGTCTGTCTATCTGTCTGTCTGTCTGTCTGTCTGTCTGTCTATCTATCTATCTATCTATCTATCTATCTATCTATCTATCTATCTATCTATCTATCTATCTATCTATCTATCTATCTATCTATCTATCTATCTATCTATCTATCTATCTATCGCTCTCCCTCCCTCTCTATCAAGCTATCGCCCTCACTCTCTATCTATCTATTGCCCTCACTCTCTATCTATCTATTGCCCTCCCTTACTCCGTCGCCCTCACTCTATCTATCTATCTATCTATCTATCTATCTATCTATCTATCTATCTATCTATCTATCTATCTATCTATCTATCTATCTATCTATCTATCTATCTATCTATCTATCTATCTATCTATCTATCTATCTATCTATTGCCCTCCCTCCCTCACTCTATCTATCACCCTCCCTTACTATATCTATCTATCTATCGCCCTCCCTCTATCTATCACCCTCCCTCCCTCTATCTATCTATCTATCTATCTATCTATCTATCTATCTATCTATCTATCTATCTATCTATCTATCTATCTATCTATCTATCTATCTATCTATCTATCTATCGCCCTCCCTCCCTCACTCTATCTATCACCCTCCCTTACTATATCTATCTATCTATCGCCCTCCCTCTATCTATCACCCTCCCTCCCTATATCTATTGCCCTCCCTTACTCTATCGCACTCCCTATCTATCTATTTCTCTATCTATCTATTGCCCTCACCTACTCTATCGCCCTCCCTCTATCTATCAGCCTCCCTCCCGCTATCTATTGCCCTCCCTTACTCTATCGCACTCCCTATCTATCTGTCTATCTATCTATCTATCTATCTATCTATCTATCTATCTATCTATCTATCTATCTATCTATCTATCTATCTATCTATCGCTCTCCCTCCCTCTCTATCTATCTATTGCCCTCCCTATCTATCACCCTCCCTTACTCTATCGCCCTCCCTCTCTATCTATCTATCTATCTCCCTCCCTCACTCTCGCTATCTATCTCTCTATCTATCGCCCTCCCTTACTCTATCTCCCTCTCTATCTATCGTCCTCCCTTCCTCTCTATCTATATATCGCCCTCCCTCAATCTATCTATCGTCCTCCCTCACTCTATCTATTTATCTTCCTCCCTCACTCACTCTATCGCCCTCCCTCACTCTATCTATCTATCACCCTCCCTCACTCTGTCTATCGCCCTCCCTCACTCTATCTATCGCCCTCCCTCACTCTATCTATCTATCCATCTATCGCCCTTGCGCACTCTATCTATCTATCGCCCTCCCTCTATCTATCTATCTATCGCCCTCCCTCTATCTATGTATCTATGGCCCTCCCCCTCTTATCTATCGCCCTCCCTTACTCGCCCTCCCTCCCCCTCTATCTATCTATCACCCTCCCTCTTTATCTATCTATCGCTCTCCCTCCCTCTATATTTCGCCCTTACCCCCTCTATCTATCTATCGCCCTCTATCTATCGCCCTCCCTCCCTCTATCTATCTCTCTATCTATCTATCGCCCTCTA
>NW_028251674.1:835000-837500 GCF_964263255.1 Lissotriton vulgaris | reverse complement strand
TCTGTCTATCTATCTATCTATCTATCTATCTATCTATCTATCTATCTATCTATCTATCTATCTATCTATCTATCTATCTATCTTTCTATTGCCCTCACCTACTCTATCGCCCTCCCTCTATCTATCGCCTTCCCTCCCTCTCTATCTTTCGCCCTCCCTTACTCTATCTATCGCCCTCCCTTACTCTATCGCCCTCCCTCCCTCTCTATCGCCCTCCCTTTATCTATCGATTGCCACCACTCACTCTATCTATCGCCCTCCCTCACTCTTATCTATCGCCCTCCCTCTATCTATCTATCGCCCTCCCTCACTCAATCTATCTATCTATCGCCCTCCCTTACTCTATCTATCTATTGCCCTCTCTCTCTATATCTATCGCCCTCCCTTACTCCCTCTATCTATCGCCCTCCCTTACTCCCTCTATCTATCTATCGCCCTCCCTTACTCTATCTATCTATCGCCCTCTCTCTATCTATCTATCGCCCTCCCTCCCTCTATCTATCTATCGCCCACCCTTACTCTATCTATCTATCTATCTATCTATCTATCTATCTATCTATCTATCTATCTATCTATCTATCTATCTATCTATCTATCTATCTATCTATCTATCTATCTATCTATCTATCTATCTATCTATCTATCTATCTATCTATCTATCTATCTATCTATCTATCTATCTGTCTATCTGTCTATCTGTCTGTCTATCTGTCTGTCTATCTGTCTGTCTATCTGTCTGTCTATCTGTCTGTCTGTCTGTCTGTCTGTCTGTCTGTCTGTCTGTCTGTCTGTCTGTCTGTCTGTCTGTCTGTCTGTCTGTCTATCTATCTATGCATCTATGTATCTATCTATCGCTCTCCCTCCCTCTCTATCTATCTTTCGGCCTCCCTCTCTATCTATCTATCTATCGCCCTCCCTTACTCTATCTATCTATCGCCCTCCCTCCCTCTATCTATCTCTCTATCTATCTATTGCCCTCACCTACTCTATCGCCCTCCCTCTATCTATCACCCTCCCTCCCGCTATCTATTGCCCTCCCTTACTCTATCGCACTCCCTATCTATCTATCTATCTATCTATCTATCTATCTATCTATCTATCTATCTATCTATCTATCTATCTATCTATCTATCTATCTATCTATCTATCTATCTATCTATCTATCTATCTATCTATCTACCGCTCTCCCTCCCTCTCTATCAAGCTATCGCCCTCACTCTCTATCTATCTATTTCCCTCCCTTACTCTGTTGCCCTCTCTCTCTATCTATCTATCAATCGCCCTCCCTCTATCGCCCTCCCTCTATCTATCGCCCTCCCTCTATCTATCTATCTATCTATCTATCTATCTATCTATCTATCTATCTATCTATCTATCTATCTATCTATCTATCTATCTATCTATCTATCTATCTATCTATCTATCTATCTATCTATCTATCTAACTCCCTCCCTCTATCTATCGCCCTCCCTCCCTCTATCTATCGCCCTCCCTTACTCTATCACCCTCCCTATCTATCTATCTATCTATCTATCTATCTATCTATCTATCTATCTATCTATCTATCTATCTCCCTCCCTTACTCTCTCGTTCTATCTCTCTATCTCTCTATCTATCTATCTATCTATCTATCTATCTATCTATCTATCTATCTATCTATCTATCTATCTATCTAACTCTCACCCTCTATCTATCGCCCTCCCTCCCTCTATCTATCGCCCTCCCTTACTCTATCACCCTCCCTATCTATCTATCTATCTATCTATCTATCTATCTATCTATCTATCTATCTATCTATCTATCTATCTATCTATCTATCTATCTCCCTCCCTTACTCTCTCGTTCTATCTCTCTATCTATCTATCTATCTATCTATCTATCTATCTATCTATCTATCTATCTATCTATCTATCTATCTATCTATCTATCTATCGCTCTCCCTCCCTCTCTATCTATCTATTGCCCTCCCTCTCTATCACCCTCCCTTACTCTATCACCCTCCCTCTCTATCTATCTATCTATCTCCCTCCCTCACTCTCGCTATCTATCTCTCTATCTATCTCCCTCCCTTACTCTCTCGTTCTATCTATCTATCTATCTATCTATCTATCTATCTATCTATCTATCTATCTATCTATCTATCTATTTATCTATCTATCTATCTATCGCTCCCCCTCCCTCTCTATCTATCTATTGCCCTCCCTCTCTATCACCCTCCCTTACTCTATCACCCTCCCTCTCTATCTATCTATCTATCTATCTATCTCCCTCCCTCACTCTCGCTATCTATCTCTCTATCTATCGCCCTCTCTTACTCTATCGCCCTCCCTCTCTATCTATCGCCCTCCCTTACTCTATCTCCCTCTCTATCTATCTATCGCCCTCCCTTCCTCTCTATCTATATATCGCCCTCCCTCAATCTATCGATCGTCCTCCCTCACTCTATCTATTTATCTACCTCCCTCACTCACTCTATCGCCCTCCCTCACTCTATCTATCT